>NW_017670529.1:60497-66539 GCF_001879085.1 Nicotiana attenuata
AGTTACTTACTACTACACACACTTTTGGGGGGGGGATGATTTGTATGGTGTCCAAATTTTCGCGTGCACAGATTATAGAAGGATCTGGTTCTTCTATGTGTTCCTTGTACTACTGTTGCGAAATAACAAATGCAGAAAGTAAAGAACATAAGTATTTTTACGTGGAAAACACCCAGCTCAAAAGGTGAAAAAATCACGACCTACTACTAAGTACGATTTTCCCCAACATTTCACTAAATCATTGAGCCAAAACAGTATTTACAAAACTCTTTTTGAACCTAAGGATTACCTCTAATCCCGTTGTAGCAACCAGCCTCTAACTGTTTCGACAACTTCAAGTTAACTCTAACTTGAATACTCAAAGCACTTATTATAATTGCTTCTAGATAAAGTTGAAAGGTACAATATGAAAACACCTACTACAATTGAACTAGAATAAAAGACAGACACTTGGAGCTGGTCCTTCTATCTGGTTCATGTAGCTTCAGATTCGCACACTTGAATCACACAAGAATTGCTTGCAAAATGCCTTGCTAATTTACTGCCAACTCACGTTTAACTTCAGCTTTTATCCGTACCTGTAAAGTGAGAACATCCTATAATATATAGAGTTAGTAGATTAAGAAATAACTAGAGTTCTATGCTACTCTTCCTTTGGGGAAGAGTTCTAGTTAACTTCAACGTCTAACTCCTTCCTTATCTTGGATAGTGTTCTCTTTGAGTAAGGAGTCTATCTCCTTATCAATTATGAACCTTTTCGATCAGGAGATATCAGATATAACAAGTTAAGTTTATCTCCCACACATGCATCCCTTATGCTTGATTCTGCCTGTGTCTGTGTACACTGTGGATGGACCTGGTTCGTGCTTGAGTTCCTTTGTCAATCTTTAAAACCAACTTCACTTGGGCCAACAAATTCCTTCTTTTTGATGATGACAAACTCTATGCTTTTCATAAGCGTAGGCCCAAATTCAATTCAGCTTAATGATCACTCACGTATGCCTTATAAAAAGGACAAAGCGGTCGTTGCAAATATAATCTGGGTATTTAGCCCAGAGTCGAATCCCACAAGGAATTGACCTACCAATTACTTTTGTCAGACTCACTGAATTCTCCGTAATCAACTTCCCAGATATTATGAATAACACTTCGTGATATTTCTATTGACAATAACTGAATAAAATTAACTAAACTAAAAGCTAACTATGACGAAGTTGTAAACAAATAAGAGAAGGATCTAAGGTTGTGATTTTCCCTATTAATGGAATCCGTTCCTGTTATGTTTCGTATAGATTTGCCTAATTATCTCTATCAATCATGAGCACTCTTACTGCCGTAAATCTCTCCCGAGTAATTACGACAATTTACTAGACGCACTCTCCCGAGTTACGCTAGCTGGCTTTTATTACATCTCACTTAGATCGCACCCAAGGTTTCGTTATTCCTAATCCCACCTTTAAGCTCTCGGTTATTGATTCCTCATATACTTTGGGAGTCGTATTGTTCAACAACTACCTAAATATACACTCTCTCCCGAGTAATACATATTAAATAGGCACAGCTAATTGAGGATCCTATCAATTAACTACAACTAGAACGTAGTTGAACAAATAGAGATTAAACTGGGCAAACTAACTATATTAACACAACAAGAAGTTCATCCCTCAACAGGTTCCATCAAAATCTTAGACTAAATAATTAGCTACTCATAATTGTGTTCATAATAACAACAACAAAATTCATCATGAATGATAAAAACAAAAGGAAGAAAGGTAGAACTCGATGCCGAATTATCCTCCTTGCCGCTTGCCTCTTCTTGCCTTGAACAAAACTCTAAAAACCCTTCATATCCTCATTTTGGGCGAGCTGGACCTCTTATAAGTTAAGTGGAATTTCCCCAAAACATCCAAGTTTACCCCTAATATTTCCACATTTCGGAGTGACTAGCGCGGCCGGGCTCGTGACCGCGCTTGGGCCGCGCATATCAACTTCAACACTGCACCGTTTCTTCTGCTCTAGTGTGGCTGCGGTAAGGCCGCGCTTGGCCCACGCTAGAGTGGATCAACTATTTATCTCTTATTTTCTTCCTTCTTTCACACGTACTCAACTCCGAGGGGATTTCCTTGCTTTAATTTAGCTCCAAACACTGTCCTAAGTCCTCATAAGCACAACTTGGTCCTGCAAAACATAAAATTCACAATTAGAGCCATTTTATCGTCATTTAACCTTCCTAGAACAGTGAAGCATAGTCAAGTTGGGGCATTAGCAGTCGCCAAACTACATGAATCTAGCCTATTATCAACACCCTACACTTAAATCATTGCTAGTCCCCGAGCAATCCACCATACTCTACGAAGGTTCCTTCACTAAGCTTTTCCTTAACGTATCACACCAAGAACATATCACCAAAGTTGCGTCTAGTAGTGTAACATCTTTACCTCAAGAGTCGACTCTCACGTGCCGTGCAATATTCATACTTACTCAAATTACTCTACACAGAGGTCAAGGCTTACCTTTCCTTCGTGAATCACATGCCCTCACATCCCACAAGAGAGTAGTTCCACAAGTAATAACACTAAGAACAATTAGGAACCCAGATAGACAAAATTCACTCACTCTCAGAAAGAACATTCATATGCCACAAAGATACACCATAGGCTTGCCCGTAGTGTACTACTCTACTAATCGAGCTCATTCAGTCTCAGATCAATTAGGACTTCATTTGGTTGTAATGTAGGCTACGGGACGGGTAGGATATATTTAGATGTAGTGACTAACCTCCCTAAGCACTTTTAATACAATCACGTTCGCATTCAGAACCATACTTATGCCAGACCAGACATTCCACCACACTTCTATTTATAATACCCCAAACTCCTTTAGGTGCAATTGTATCAAGTCATCACTTATCAAGGACTACATTTACTTATTTTCTTTTCTCTTTTTTTTTTCTTTATGTGGCGATTATTCTTTCATTTTTTCAAAACACTACACCTTTTTCTCTATTTCATTGGTTCCACTAAAAAACCAAACCACCACCCCACACTTTAACTTTTGCATATTTCATAACCATTCAATGCTCATAGAAGGTAAAGGGGTTCAAACAGATGGGCCGTTCAAACAATTGGGTAAAGTTTGTAATGTGGTTGCCAAAGAAAAAGGCTTATGGGCTCAACGGGGTTAACTATGACGTATCACATTTAGGTGGGTCTACTTTATATATCTAGCTTAACAAAGAAATGTCTATATCACTTCTAAGACCGAATAAAGTTACTATTTCGCTTTGCAAACACACAAGGCAAGTTCTAGGCATCAAATGCAAAACATAGAATACAATACAACTCACACACAAATGGCACATGACTCACTCTAGATTGGCTTATCAAAACACTCTCGTTTGAGTACTCAAGTCAGTTGCAAACATACAATTTAAGGCACTCTAACAAGAATCAACAACTGAGACTAAGTGTCACACTCTAGTGTCTACTGTGTTCAGGTGTAACAACGCTAAGGGATTCTCTTGCTATCTCAGCTCATAGCCCATAAGTATCAAATAAGAAAAAACTAGAAACAAAATAAACAAAAACTAACTACACCCGGTTCAAGCAAAATCCTTGGAAAAGAACCGCGGCCTAAAGAAAAACTAAGGGGGAGTTACTACACTACCTAAAACAGAAAATCTTTTTGGTATTTTCTTTATACTTACTTCCCTCAAGAAACCTGTCTAGAAGATCCCTCATCAGGAAGAGTCCAACATATTTCTAGGTTCTTCTTTTTAAACATCGACTTAGACCCTCAAGAACCCCGCCGAATGAGATCCGTCGCCGGGACAAGTCGACTCACCTAATTCGACTGCTAATCAAAGCCACAAAACAAAAGAAAACATAAAACAATCATGTTCTTACATATATACACATACACCGAAGTATCCCCCACCCCACACTTAAAAAGAAGACATGTCCTCATGGCATACAAAATAAGGAAATGTGAGGTAAAGGCACTTCCCTGAGGGATCAATCTTGATCGGAGACCGTCCCCGGGTCCAGATGACATGCACGACCCAAACGACTCGCAGCCAGCCCACTATCTTCTTCTTCAGATTAGTCATTCTGGTGGGCGTAAGACATCAACTACGCGTCCCCAACGTCGTACGACGAGTGGTACGCGATCCCTCGTCCATCCTCACTGCTCTAAGNTCATGTTCTTACATATATACACATACACCGAAGTATCCCCCACCCCACACTTAAAAAGAAGACATGTCTTCATGGCATACAAAATAAAGAAATGTGAGGTAGAGGAACTTCCTTGAGGGAGCAATCTTGATCGGAGACCGTCCCCGGGTCCATATCACATGCATGACCCAGAGCTCGCAACCAACCCATTATTTTCTTCTTAGATAGAGCATTTTGGGTGGCAAAAGTGTCAACTCGTGTCCCCAAGTCTGTGACAGTGGTACGCATCCCTGCCATCTCCTGCTTTAAGGTTGCTAACCGGGTAACCCGACCAACCCCAGATGGTCCTGCAGCTTCTGCAACCGGCGCATGGGTAGGCGGCTCGGCTTCCGCTTCCTCCTGCTCATCCTCTGCCTCCTCAGATGCATCTGAGTCATCACTATCATCACCACCAGGTGCCACTGGCTCCTTCCCAGTAGTCACCTTATCCGCTCTAAACTTTGCCTCTCTCGGCACTATTCCATCCACATTCAAATTTTCCGGCACCCGGGCTACCCGGCAAAGCCTAGTAACTAAGGATGGGAAGAAGAAACCATAGCTCTTCACCGGACAACGTGTAAACATCTCCTCATGAATAAGCTTGGCTACGTCAAAGTAATGACCATTTATAAAGCACCAAATTAATGCAGCTCGAGGGGCATTCACTTCTGTGGTGTTGGAGGATGGAAGCAGGCGGTTGTTGATTACATACAGCCAGCACTTCCTTTCAAAGGTGAGTGTCGCTGAATGGAACTTCTCCCCATATTTCATCCACACAATTTCCTTTTCAAGTACACAAATTATTTCAAAGAATAGCTCCCACTGAGTGTATTTTCTGCCTTAGGCTTCATAATAATCCTCCATTTCCGCCATAGGTACGGGCAACCGGTATATTCTCCAAATAGCCTCAACAGAGGCATCCACAGCCTTCTTGCGCACTGTTACTACACCATTCACATGTTCTTTAACGTTAGCATAGAACTCGCGCACAACCATCACATTCCCATCATCTGGTTCTTGAAAGAAAATTTGTAGCCCACGCCTGACTAGCTCATTGTACAAGTTAGGAAAGCCATGGTGGAGCGACCCTATATCCATGCCCCTCTCCTGTATCAATTTCTTGGGAGCCTTATCAGCAAAACAGTCCTAAGCCGCGGCGGAGACGAACCTGTTACTATCAAAAGGGAGAGCAGGAGCAGAAGCGCGCGCCCTGGAGAATCCAGCTTGGCCACTAGATGAAGCACCTGTGGTTCGGTGTATCATGGAGGGTGCCATAATACCTGGAAAAAGAATATCATTAGCACAACACAAAAGATGTGACTCAACTGCGGTTACTCAGACTTCATCCTTACAATTGGTCACAATTATCATTGACACTCATTGTGGTATTTTAACAAACACGTTGTGGGCATCATTCACCGGAGCCCCCAATTAATTGTGTTGTAGCCCAATTACCACCACAATTGCCCCAAATTCACCCAACTAAGGTAAAAGATACAACTCCACAAATACCACCACCCACAAGCGCTACGTATACACTATAAATTACTTCTAAGAAAAGAGAATTAAAACTACTACATAATCAAAAATGCAAAAGAAAACCCAACAAACATTGGCAAAAAGAAAACCTTACCTGAAGTGGGAGGAGAGTGTGAGAAGTGAAGAAGAAGAGTGGTAGAGATGGAATTTGCGTCGAATTTTGGGGGGATTAGGGCTGGGATTATTTGGGAATGGAAAAAGGGGCGTGTTCGAGTGGAGTTTGAGGGGACTTAGTCGTGGGGGAGAAGAAGAGTTTGAGGGTGAGGGTGGGTAGGGGGGGGGGTTTTTT
>NW_017670529.1:66559-67771 GCF_001879085.1 Nicotiana attenuata
GGTTAGGGTTGTGTCAAACAAAAAGAATACAATTAACATACAAAATAAGAAAATGAAAAAAAAATGTTAACTTATACAAAGTAGCAGGCACAACGGTACTAGCGCGGTCCGAGCGCGGCCGCGCTAGCAAAATAGAAAACCTTTCCATATGCACGGTCGTAGCGCGGCCTGAGCACGTCTTGAAACAGAGAACTTGGCCATATGCGCGGCCCAAGCGCGGCCTTGCTATTAGGCGGAAAGCTGAGGCAGAATTCTTGGCCATATGCGCGGCCTTAGCGCGGGCGTGCTCCTCGGCCTCGAGATTTTTCAATTTTTTTACCTCTTCCTTCAGCGTCTGATGGACTTATCACCCGTCCAAGCTCACGTGCACTGGTTAGTACTTACTAAAATCAAAAAATAACAAATTCTAACTACACTAAGGTCACTACGCATTAGGTTGCTCCCAACCAGCGCCTTAGTTAATGTCGTGGCACGACAGTTACAACAAGTCAATGGGTTGCCTCCCATGCAGCGCCTGATTTAACGTCGCGGCACGACGCAGATGAGCGCATTTAAGGCTCGCTCGACCTCTGAGGTTCAGTCAGATGGATCACTGACTCTTCCTTGGTTTCATCCATGCCCACATATGGTTTCAATCATTGCTCATTGACTCTAAATCTGTGTGAATCTTTCTTTATGGAAATCTCTATGGCACCTGAAGGAGCACTTCGACCACCCGAAATGGTCCAGACCATCGTGACTTGAGTTTACCTTAAAATAGCCTTAATCTTGAGTTATAGAGCAACACCATGTCATCGGGCTTGAAATTTCGCTCAACAATGTTCTTGTCGTGCAACCTCTTCATTCTCTCCTTGTATAACCTTGTGCTCTCAAAAGCAAGAAATCGGAACTCGTCTAGATCATGCAATTCTGTGACACTATTTGTTCCCGCAACCTCAATGTCCAGGTTTAGCTGTTTCAGTGCCCACCAAGCTCTATGTTCTAGTTCCACTGGCAAGTGACAGGCCTTCCCGAACACCAACTTGTATGGTGACATACCAATTGGTGTTTTGAAAGCGGTTCTGTAGGCCCAGAGTGCATCATCTAGATTTATCGCCCAATATCAGTTCTTGTGGCATTCACAGTCTTGGTTAGCACATTCTTTATTTGTTTATTCGACACTTCGACCTGTCCACTGGTCTGAGGATGATATGAGGTTGCCACCGTTGTGGC
>NW_017670529.1:67796-133914 GCF_001879085.1 Nicotiana attenuata
TTTGTGTGGTTACCCAATTTTCGCTTAACTGAACTATAGAAGGACCGGGTTCTTCTATGTGTTCCAACTACTACTGTTTGCGGAATAATAAATAAAGAAAATAAAGAATAAAGAGATTTTTACGTGGAAAACACCTGGCTCAAAAGGTGGAAAAAACCACGACCTACTACTCAGTAGGATTTTCCCAAACTTCCACTAAAATCACTGAGCCAAAAACTGCATTTACAAAAACTCTTTTGTAAACCTAGGATTAACTCCAATCCCGTTGTGGCACACAGCCTCAACTGTTGCGACAACTTCAAGTTAACTCTACCTTGAATACTCAAAATACCTATTACAATTGCTTCTATATAAAGCTGAAAGGTACAATATGAAAACACCTACTACAATTGAACTAGAAATAAAGAAAGACACATAAAACTCTTTATGGAGCTGGTTCTTCAATCTGGTTCATGTAGCTTCAAGTTTGCACACTTGAATCACACACGAACTGCTTGCAAAACGCCTTGCTATTTTGCTCTCAATTCACGTTTAACTTCTGCGTTTTTGTGCAACACCATAATGTGAGAACATCCTGCAATTTATAGAGTTAGTAGATGAAGAAATAACTAGAGTTCTGATGCAACTCTTCCTTGGTGGAAGAGTTTTAGTTGATTTCAACTTCTAACTCCTTCCCTATCTTGGATAGTGTTCTCTTTGAGTAAGGAGTCCTTCTCCTTATCAATTATGCAACCTTTTTGATCAGGAGATATTAAATACACCAAATTGAGCTTATCTCCTTCACGTACATCCCACATGCTTGAATTTGCCCGTTTTTGTGCACCTGAGGAATGGACCTGCGGGATGGACCTGGTTCATGTTTGTGTTCCTTTGTCAGTCTTCAAAACTAACCTTTACTTGGGCCAACAAATTCCCCCTTTTTGATGATGACAAACTCTGTGCTTTTCATACACTTAGGCCCTGCCATAACTCAGCTTCAACATCAACACAATGTTAGAAACATTTTTCCTTTTTATCACTTATCATCAAGTACTAGGTACATTAGGTTATAAACATCACTGTACAAAGTGTAAACATCACTTGTTTAAAGCACAACCTTTTTCCCCCTTTTGGCATCATCGAAAAGTTGCATAGAAATGTGAGATAACCTGATTTTAAAACTTACTCATGGCCATTGGGGCTTCTTCAAATGCAATCATGAATTAATCAACATAGATCAAGCTAAGAATTTTAACCATCAAAGAAATATAAACAAACAGTTAGAGCAAAAGGCAGTGAATTTCATTGATGATTGATAAGATTCTACCACAGAGCATAAGAAGAAATAAAAATACTGGAAAAATGAGCAAAAGAAATAAAAAGTCCCGAACTGGGTCACTGGTTATTCTACACTAGTCTAGGAAGCTTAAGGCTGTGAAGAACTAGGTGCTTGGTTTTTGACTTGGAGGAGTTTCAGCATATCTTGAAGAATGCCATCATTATTCTCTTTTTCTCTTGCCAGCTCAATTCTAAGAGCATCTCTCTCAATCTCCACCTCAACCAACCTCTTCTTCAGCCTTTCAATCTAAGCATCCTTAGCTCCACTTTCTTGCACCAAGGCTCTGACCTTGCTATTCACTGGTGCCTTTTTGGACGAACTAGGTTCATTAGGAATGACATTGACATCATAATCGCAAGCAAGCAGAGTATTAACCCCAAAATGATCCTTGCTTGTACCTTGAAATGTGCAAGCACAGTTGTGATAATGAAACCATAGGGAATGGCATGAGTTTTGGTGCCATTGATAACCCTATCAGTAGGTCGAAGAGGGTTTCCTGTTCAGATGGAACAGGTTCATCTATATTTTTCCCAAGTTGAACCAACCCCTCAGCAGCTTCGTCAGACCCACTTCCCCCTGTTTTGCTCACACTCTCTTCTATTTCAGAAAATTCCTCGCCCCAAACAACCATTGCACCAGTTTCTTTTGTTAGACCAAGAGGATTGGGTGAAGAATCAACCACTCTTTTACCCTTTCCCCTCACAGTACTCCTAGCACCCTTGCTCTCTTTTTCTTTTCTTTTTTATTTTTACCACCAACTTCTCCAGACTCTGTAGTCTCAAAACCTGCTATAGATCCTACAAATCTATTTTCCAAATTTGTAGCAACTTTAGAAATTGTCTCAGGAGTAACTTTAGAATCAGAAGATACCTGTTCAGTTTTAGAATATCTACTTTCTTCCCCCTTAGTGGCAGGCTTAAATGAATCTTCAGATTTCAGGAATTCTTCTTCCCTACCTGCTTTCAATTGCTTGTTTATTTTCTTGATCTGCTCTCCTTCAGCAACAATCTTGCAAGTCATCTTCTTTACTCTACTTTTCTTAGAGATTAGTGTGATTGAAGGAGTGGTAGAAGGTGTGCAAGTGGTTTTCTGTGGTGGTGATGAAGGATTTTCAGAGGTGTTTGACATATCTGGGCTAGGATATGGAAGAGAAGAGAATTAGATTGTGTTTGAAAGATGAAAGAAGAATGAGAGTTTTTGACAGCTTGAGAGAGATGAAGTAAGGAATACACTAAAGCTAATCAATATACAGGGGAATAATTGATCGGGTAACTACCGCTTTTCAGACTCTTAGAAGTTTTAATCAAACTGAAATTCAGCTTTGAAGAAACATTAGAGTGTATCCCTAGAATCTAGATAATTTAATACGGTCAGGAGTCTTGAACGTAACTGGTTCACTCGTAACGGATAAGTTCAAAAGAACTTTGGTATTTGGTAGGACTCTGCTCATGATCCAAATATAGTTATTTCAAATTATGTAGAATGTAGAACACATACTGTGTTATCTTGATGAACCAGGTTCTTCACTGATAATTCTCTTGTGTGAGTCTAAATTTGCCAAAATAGAGAAAATATCATTAGAGATTAATGAGTCATTTTAACACATGGCACAAGAATATACTATGGAAAGTATGAGACTGAGCAAGATTTAATCTAATTATACAATTTACTGACATTCTAACCAAAATTTGTTTTTCAATTTTTTTTCATTTGTTTTGTTTAACCTTGAACTGGTCCTTTTAGGTGATCTTAATCATCCCTAATTCCAACTTGTTCCTCTCAAAGTGATCTCTACCTAAGGCTTTTGTGAAGATGTCAGCAATTTGCTTGTCAGTAGCACAAAACTCCATAGTGATCAAGCCTTTCTCATAGTTGTCCCTCAAAAAATGGTGTCTAACATCTATGTGCTTAGTTCTCTTATGATGAACCGGATTCTTAGTCATACTAATAGCACTAGTGTTATCACAGAAAATATGGATGCAACCAACTTCAATACCAAAATCCATCAACTGCTACTTGATCCACAACAATTGAGCACAATCATGAAGCAGCAGCAACATACTTAGCTTCAACAGTAGATAAGGCCATTGAATTTTTCCTTTTGGTAGCCCATGATACAAGACATGAACCAAGGAAGTGTGCCATACCTTAGTTGCTCTTCCTATCCATAAGGAAACCTGAAATCCATCAGAAAGACCTACACAACACACAATGTCAGGTCTGCTAGCAGTGAGATATAAAAGAGAACCAATCATTCCCCTTTACAACTTCGGATCAACAGATGAACCAGGTTCATCTATATCCAATTTCGTGAATGTTGCAATAGGAGTGTCAATTTCTTTGGATGTTCCTTCTTGGTTTTGTTACTGAGGAATAGGTTCATGGACAGGTTCCCTCGAGGTTTGAGGATCAGTTCCTCTCTAGTTAGTTCCCCCTGTCATGTTGCCCTGGGTGGAGGGACCTGTTCCATGACCTGTTCCTTCCTGTGATGCATCTTCAAGCTGGACTGTGGTTTCACCATTTGAATTTCTTATCAGCCCAATCTTTTCATTATCTTGCTCCTGCCTCTCAGAAAGAATGTTAGTTTTAAAAAATAATTTTCTACACACATAGTTCTTTTATTTTATATCTTATAAGCTTTACTATGTGAAGAATATCCCAAGAATACTCCCTCATCACTTCTGGGATCATACTTACCTAAGAAGTCTTTGCCATTATTGTGCACAAAGCACTTGCATCTAAATGCCCTATGATGAGATATATTTAGCTTTCTCCCTTTAAGTGACTCATACGGAATCTTCTTAACAAGATATCTAGTCATGCAACTATTTATGATGTGACATGCAAAAATTCAGCAAACTTAGCATTTTCAAATTCAGTTCCATGATCAGACCCAATTGATGCAGGATGATTACCTAGTTGTTTCTGAGTGTTTCTAACAAAAGAAGTAAACATGTCAAATGCTTCATCTTTAGATGTTAAAACCAATGTCCAAGTAAACCTAGAGTAATCATCAACAAGCACCATCACATATCTTTTACCACCTCTACTTAATGTTCTCATTGGACCACAGAGATCCATATGGACCAGTTCCATCGTTCCGGTGATGCTTACCACTTTCTTGCATTTAAAAGAGGATCTTACCTGCTTCCCCCTTGCACAAGCCTCACAAACTTTGTCTTCCTTGAACTTGAGGCAGCCCTATCACCAGATCCTTGGAGATTAATTTGTTGAGTTTACTCAGACTGGCATGTCCAAGTCTCTTGTGCCAAAGGAGGGGATCATTGTCTAACACACTTAAGCAAGTGAGTTCATTTGCTGAAAGTGTGGACAGATCTAGAATGTAAATATTTGTTTACTCTTTTTCCCTGCAAAACAATCTTGTCAGTGGTAAGATTTATCAAAAAACATTTGGTAGAGGTGAATGCTACCAAGTTACCTCTATTACATAATGGTGATACACTGATTAGATTGTACTTTAGGCCATCTATCAAGTAGACATTCTCAATAGAGTGAGAATCAGTCTTACCTACCTTTCCAACCCCAATGATTTCACCTTTCTTCCCATTTCCAAAGGAGACAATACCTCCTTTGAGGTCCTCAAGTGAAAGGAACTGGTTCTTGCTTCCTGTCATATGCTTTGAACAGCCACTATCCATGTATCATATTTGGTTGCTCCCCTTCATTGGACCCGCAAAAGGAAATCAAGGGTTAATCTTAGGAACCCAAACTAGTTTGGGTCCCTTTCTATAGGCAAAAGGGTGAATCAGATTCTTTTTAGCCCAACCTGGCAGCCTATTTTTCCCTTGAACAAATTTTTTATTCTTTTGACTAGCCTTTTCTTTTGCAATACATTCACTTTTATAGTGACCAGTTTTACCACAGTATGTGCAAATTATGTTCTCAGGAAGTGTGAGGTACTTGCTTTTGGGATCCCGCTTAGGTGCAGTGGTCCCGTAGACAAGTCCTCTCTTATTGCTACTATGGTGTTCATGTAGCCATGAAAGTGCATCAAAGGACCTATTCCATTTACAGGTTCTGTCTAGCTCGTGCTTAACCTTATTTAGATCCTCCTTAAGGACTTTTATTTGCTCATCTCTTTTGTATAACTCATCTTTCATTTTTCCTACATTTTCTTCTAAAGTGAGTTGTGTGTGATCAACTTTCTTTTTACCAGTTCCTAATTTCAATTTTAGATTTTCAGATCTGAGCTCTAGGACAGTGGTGTCAAGTTCATGAACCCGGTTCATTAACTCAGCATTTTTACTTTCACTTTCATTAGCCCTAAGTTCCAGATTTTTGCACTTAGCTTTCAAAATCACACACTCCTTAGACAGCTGTTTGTTTTCATTGTTTAGATCCTCAGATTCATCAATGAAATCTAGGAGTAACTCAGATAGCCTTTCTTTAGACAAAAATTTAGTCTTGTCTTTGAGATGAATTATACTTACCTCAGATTCCTCATCGGATTCTCCAATAGCCATAAATGCTTGTTCATCTCCATCTTCACCCTCTGAGTCCTCATCTGAGCTTTCTCCCCAGGCAGCAACCATAGCCTTTGTTGATCCTTTGTTCTTCTTGAGTTGAACCTGTTCCTTCTTCCTGTTCCTTCATTCAGCTCTTTCCTTCTTCCATTCAATTTTCCATTGAGGGCAATTTTTTATGTGGTGATCATTCTTCCCACACTTGTAACAACCCTCATTGGTTTGTTTTTCAGGAACCCTTGGTTTGCTGTAGCTTAAACTTCTTGAAGGACCATTTCCTCTCATTAGGTACTTCTTGAAATCCTTGGTGATCATGGTCATTTCATCCTCCTCTAGATCAGCACATTCAGTGATTCTGAATGCCATGCTCCTTTCCTTCTTGGGTGCATCGATCTTTATGTTTTGCCTTCTAAGTTCATAGGCAGTGAGATTTCCAATTAGCTCATCTAACTTAAAGTGGCAATGTTCTTTGATTCTTGAATAACTGTGATTTTGCTTTCCCAAGAGATTGGCAGAACCTTTATCAAAATCTTCTCAACTTTGTCTTCTTCAAGAATAACCCTTCCAAGAGACTTAAGTTCATTTGTCAGTGTAGTGAACCTTGTATACATCTCTTCGATGGTTTCCCCTTCCTTCATGGTGAAATTCTCATATTGAGAATACAGCGGTGTTCCTCTGGACCTCTTCACTTGAGGTGTTCCTTCATGAGCCACTTTCAAAGTGTCCCATATCTCCTTAGCAGTGGTACAACTTTGAATCCTGCTATACTTGTTTGGACATAGTCCACACACAAGCTATTTCTTGGCCTTGGCATTCTTTCCCCATTTCTTCAAATCTTCAGCAGTGCAGTCAGCTCTTGTCTTTGACAGGTCCACTCCTTCAGCATTCTTCTTTGTAGTAGCCAGGGGACCATCAGTGACTATGTCCCAGAGTTCATAATCTTCTCCTATGATGTGGTCTCTCATTCTGTTCTTCCACCAAGAATAGTACTGACCATTAAAGAGTGGGGGCCTAGCAGTGGATTGCCCTTCCCAGTTTTCAGGTGGTGCACTCATCTTGATCTGTTCCTAAGGTGTTAACCTCTTCATGGATAACCTGCTCTGATACCAATTGATCTTTTAAGTGTCAATATCACACAAGAGGGGGGTGATTTATATGGTACCCAATTTTTGCAATAGAAGAACCTGGTTCTTCTAGGTGTCCCAACTAGTGCTGTTTACGGGATAATAAATACATAAAATAAAGAACACAAAGATTTTTACGTGGAAAACAGCTGGCTCAGAAGGTAAAAAAACCACGACCTACTACTCAGTAGGATTTTCCCAAACATCCACTAAAATCACTGAGCCAAAATAACATTTACAAAAACTCTTTGTAAACCTAAGGATTAACTCTAATCTCGTTGTGGCAACTAGCCTCTAACTGCTGCGTCAACTTCAAGTTAACTCTAACTTGAATACTCAAAATACCTATTACAATTGCTTCTAGATAAAGCTGAAAGGTACAATATGAAAACACCTACTACAATTGAACTAGAAATAAAGAAAGACACATAAAACTCTTATGGAGCTGGTTCTTCAATCTGGTTCATGTAGCTTCAGGTTTGTACACTTGAATCAGACATGAACTGCTTGCGAAAAGCCTTGCTATTTTGATCTCAATTCACGTTTAACTTCTGCGTTTTTGTGCAACACCATAATGTGAGAACATCCTGCAATTTATAGAGTTAGTAGATGATGAAATAACTAGAGTTCTGATGCAACTCTTCCTTGGTGGAAGAGTTGTAGTTGATTTCAACTTCTAACTCCTTCTCTATCTTGGATAATGTTCTCTTTGAGTAAGGAGTTCTTCTCCTTATCAATTATGCAACATTTTTGATAAGGAGATATTAAATACACCAAGTTAAGCTTATCTCCTTCACGTGCATCCCACATGCTTGAATCTGCCCATTTTTGTGCACTTGAGGGATGGACCTGGTTCATGTCTGAGTTCCTTCGTCAGTCTTTAAAACTAACCTTTACTTGGGCCAACAAGTGCTACAACTTCCACCCATTTGGACACGTAATCTACAGCAACACGTATGTACTTATTGCCAAAGAAGCTCACGAAGGGGCCCATGAAGTCTATCCCCTATACATCGAACACTTCAACCTCTTGAATTGGGTTCATGGGCATATCATGGCGACGGGAGATGTTTCCGGTTAGCTGACATTCACCACAGCCCTTCACCTTTTGATGTGCACCCTTAAACACGATTGGCCAGTAGAACCCGACTTCTAGAACTTTTGCTGCCGTCCTGACTTTTCCAAAATGTCTGCCATATGCCGATGCGTGACATGCCTGCAAAATAGAAGATTGTTCTATCTCGGGGACACACCTCCGGATCATATTGTCAACACAAATTCTTAACAGATAAGGTTCATCCCAGTAATACATGCGGCAGTCACGGTAAATCTTTTTCTTTTGCACAGAGGGAAGGTCATAGGGAACTATACCGCTTGCCAGGTAATTTGCAATGTCTGCATATCATGGCACTTCCTCAAGGGTTGTGGCGAGTAGCTGCTCGTCTCGAAAGGTTTCCAGAATATCCCCTGCCTCAACTGAGTTTTCATCTCCTTCAAGTCACGATAGATGATCAGTGACCTGGTTTTCAGTGCCCTTACGGTCACGAATCTCCAGGTCGAACTCTTGCAGTAGAAGCACCCAACGAATCAGGCGCGGTTTAGACTCCTTCTTTTCAATCAAGTACCTGAGAGCAGCATGATCAGTATATACAATTACCTTAGAGCCAATCAGGTATGATCTGAACTTGTCGAATGCGAACACCACAGCTAGCATCTCCTTTTCAGTAACATTGTAGTTCAGCTGGGCTCCACTCAACGTTCTACTGGCGTAGTAAATTGGGTGCATTATCTTGTCTTTCCGATGTTCTAGCACCGCCCCCACTGCATAGTCACTGGCGTCACACATGAGTTCGAATGGTTGCTCCCAGTCGGGGGCAACAATGATGGGTGCTATGACTAGCCTCTTTTTCAACTCCTCGAATGCTACCCTGCAATCATCAGAAAACATGAAAGGGTGATCTTTTTCTAATAACTTACACAGAGGGTTGGCAATTTTTGAGAAGTCTTTGATGAATCTCCGGTAGAAATCGGCATACCCGAGGAAGCTCCTGATTGCCTTGACTGATGTAGGGGGTGGCAGCTTTGCTATCATATCAACTTTAGCACGATCCACCTCGATTCCCTTGCTTGATACCAGGTGTCCCAAGACTATACCCTCTTGTACCATGAAATGGCACTTTTCCCAATTAAGTACAAGGTTAGTCTCGATACACCTTTTGAACACTCGGGTCAGGTTTGAAAGGCACTCATCGAATGAGTTTCCTACCACTGAGAAATCCTCCATGAACACCTCCATTATGTCTTCAACCATGTCGGTGAATATGGCCATCATGCACCTTTGGAATGTGGTGGGTGCATTGCATAGGAGAAAAGGCGTCCTCCAGAAGGCATAAATCCCATATGGACATGTGAACGAGGTCTTCTCTCTGTCCTCTGGTTCAATGGAGATTTGGTTGTTGTCACGACCCAAACCGATGGGCTGCGACGGGCACCCGGTACTTTACTCAACCGAGTACCAACGTAATGTATCTTTCTTATTACATTATCATATACACGTGACATACGGGCCTAATAGGCCAACATAATTATTTATAACTCAAGACATAGGCCGACAAGGCCGTACAATCTTTCACGTACACGACATATGTCTACAAGCCTCTAAGAGTACATAAATGTTGTAAAGGTCGGGACAAAGTCCCGCCATACCAAACAATACACGTCTAAATCATACCAGCCAAAAAGCAACTCCGAAGCAAATAGAGCGCACCAACATCTTCCGCTGAGCTGATAGCCTACTTGGAGGGCTCTCGACCTGTCTATCAGGACCTGCGGGCATGAAACGCAGCATCCCTGGGTAAAAGGGACGTCAGTACGAAAAATGTACCGAGTATGTAAGGCACATAAATAAGTGCATAACAGACATGGAAGAAATATAGAGTACTTGACTCAACCTGTAAGTCTGAATAACTCTGTAAATCATGAAATACTTTTAGCGTCATGCATATGCATATGAATGTCATATCGTGCATAGGTGCATGTCTCATAATATCATCAGCCTCTGAGGACATCCCATCATATCATATCGGCCACTGTGGGCAAAATCATCAACGTATACCAGCTGATCAGGTGGTGTTGCGTATATAATGCCATAACTTTACACATATCCCATATACATATATATACATAAATATATACGCGTATATAACGCCGTTTGAATCATATTTCAGCCCTGTGGGCAACATCATCATCATATTCCAAGCTGATCAGGTGGTGGTGCGTACATAACGCCATAACCTTTTCCCATATCCCATATACATATATTTACATATATACACGTATATAAAGCCCTCTGGTCACGCGTCAATGTACATGAATGCAATGCATGAAAAGTACGTTAATAAATCTTTCGGAATGTCATAAGACCATTTTTCCTTTGTGTAATATCATAAAGTAAACTCTTTTCAACTTTCGTATTTTTCTGGGACCCATGAACAGATGATAAAATATTATGACACATGAAAATTCAAGAACATAGATATCTCTAATACTTCTATGAATAGAGTCATTCATGGAATTTGTGCATTTGCACGTTTCGTTCGTACGGTATGGATCATGCCAAAAGAAAGAAGGGATAGCCTTAACATACCTGGAGTAGGAAAAGTCCGTATGATATCGTTGGAAAAAGTTACACCGTACTTCGTTAGAACCGTAAAATTCCTCCGTTGCTAAAATTCTAAGAACTCTCATGAATTTGTTGAAATTAGAATGAACTTGGCTTGGTATTTAAATTTTTGGATGAATTAATCTGATTGGAATGAAGCTTGGACGAAATTGCTTCAAAGTTCTTGATTTTGAAATGGAACGTTTTCTGCTTCTGAAATTGAAACCTTGCTTTGTTTCGAAATGAAAATGCTTCTGCTTTAATCGTTCTTGGCAGATTTGTGTTGGGCCTTAAAGAACTCCCAAGAAGCAATTTCGGTTGGAATGAAATGCCTCCACTTAAAGTTCTTGGCTAGCCAGAGGCAGATTGGTTTTTGCCTTTTTACAAAGTATTCTCATCTTATCCAAAGTCTTGTTAAGACTTAATTCATGGTATAAAAGCCATCTGGCAAGGTGACTTTAAGAGTCATCTTTTGCCTATTGTGGTTTTATGCCACATGGAATGGTGGTGAAGATTATTAATCTTTACCCACTTATTAGTTAACTGGGTAATGTCCCGTTAGTCGGTAATTAATTAATTACCCGTATAATTTAAAAATTATCCCAAATTACTTAATATTCTACTTATTTTTAATATATTTCATATATACTTGATATGTTATACTACTGTGGTAATATGGTACGTTGCATGGTACTAGTTCATAAATACTGAGTATTTTAGCTCGGGCCGTATTTTACCCCAAAATGCCATACTTGGACAAAATTTATTTTCTTTGACTTGCTCCCCCTTTCACCTTCATGAATTTACTTATGATCTCCAAATAATCTTTTACTTGGAGTGATGGCAATTACATTATGACAAATTCAACGTACAATACTTCAGGGTGCAACATCAGCGTAACTTAATACCGCAAAACGTAACATCACCGCAATATATTACTGCAGAGCATAACATCGACGTAATACTGCGGGGCGTAACAGTTGTACCCCGAGTACCTATCTAGAAAACAGAAGTGGGACCTCCCTACTAGTCCGTCAAGCATCTGATCAATGAAGGGAAGTGGGAAGTGGTCTTTCTGGGTGGCCAAATTCAATTTCCTATAGTCCATACAAATTCTCCAGCCTGTGACGGTTCTTGTAGAGATCAGCTCATTGTTATAATTTTTTACCACCGTCATACCACCCTTCTTATGAACACATTGCACCGGGCTAACCCAGTTGCTGTCAGAGATGGGGAAAATGATTCCCGCATCTAACCACGTAATGATCTCCTTCTTCACGACTTCCTTCATATTGGAGTTCAGCCTTCTTTGGTGCTCCCTGGAAGGTTTGTGCCCCTCTTCCAGCAGAATTTTATGCGTACAATATGCTGGGCTGATCCCTTTAATGTCTGCCATGGTCCACCCAATGGCAGTATTGCATCCGTGAGTACCTGCAAAAGTTGTTGTACCTGCAAATCTAAGAAACTAGATGACATAATCACAGGTAATGTGGAGTTAGGTCCTAGGAACGCATATTTGAGATTGGCGGGCAGTGGCTTCAACTCAAACTTTGGTGGTTCTTCTATGGATGTCTTGGCTGGCAGAGTTTCTATTTTTTCTAAGTGCAGGGGCTCAAATTCAAGTGATCTCTCCCAAAAGCCTTTGCCCTCAAGAGCCAGCACCCATTCTGCCAATTCTTCCCCATTCACCTCATCTGAATTCATAAGACATGCAGCAAGAGGATCCTCAATAGTCAATGTCTTATCATCCTCTTCCATGATTACATCCACGGCATCAATAAGAATTGGCGAATTCACTTGGTCGCCTCATAGATTTCTGCACGTTGAATGTTATCTCTTCATCGTTCAACCTCATCTTGAGCTCCCCAGTTTTACAATAAATGAGGGCACGCCCTGTGGCCAAAAATAGCCTCCCCAAAATTATGGGAATTTCTTCATCCACTCTACAATCCAGAATCACAAATCTGCAGGGAACACAAATTTCCCTACCTGCATGAACACGTCATCAAAAATACCTAAGGGTCTTTTCACAGTTCTGTCAGCCAGCTGCAACAACATAGACGTGGATCTAGCTCTTCCAATCCCCAACCTCTTATAGATTGCCAGGGGCATAAGATTTATGCTAGCCCCAAAATCACAGAGTGCCTTGGCAAAGGCAAAGTTACCAATGGTGTAGGGAATTGTGGAACTCCCTGGATCAGACAACTTTTCAGCAACTGGTCTAGTCACCACAGCACTGCAGGTCTAAGTTAGAGTCACTGTGGCAGAGTCTTGGAAGTCAAATTTTTGGGACATCAAGTCCTTCATCATTTATGCATAACCAGGCATCTCCTTCAAAGCATCAATCAATGGAATATTTACTTGGATTTGTTTCAACATCTCCAAGAATTGCTTGTATTGTTCATCTTTTTGGTATTTGGCCAGCCTCTGTGGGAATGGTGCAGGAGGTCTCTTCTTCCTAGTGATTTGGGTTTTCTCTTTATCAGACACCACCTCAACTACCGGTTCCTGGGTTGTCTCAGCTTCTTTCTCAGCCTCAATCTGTGTGTTGGTTTCTTCCTAGCCAGGCTGTACTGTCACCTCTGTCAGTTTTGCTGAATCATCTAGCTCAATGGGCACTGGTACAAGTGTCTCAGCCTGTCTGCTTTCTCGAGCCCTCTATTGCTCCAAGTCTAGGTCTCTGCCATTATGTAGACTCACTGCCATCAGCTGCTTTGAGCCTTGATCTTTTGGATTTACCTGAGTGTCTGCAGGCAATGTCCCATGAGGACGATTATTCAAAGACATCGAGATCTGGCCCATTTGCACTTCAATATTATTTATGGCTGACTTATGTGCATCTACTCTTTTGCTCATTTTCGCATTTGGCCCAATAACCTGCTGCATCATTACTTCGAGTCTAGCAAACCTATCTTCCTGTCTCCCACCATGTTGCTACTGAGGAGGATGATAACCTACTGCTGAATTCGCATGGCTCCCATATTTCCATTGTTGTGTTGCGGCTGGACTAGCCTGTATGGATGATTCTGTTGGCACCAATTCTGACCACCCTGTCTCTGGCCCCCATAATTAGACACAGAATTCATGTTCTCAAGGTAGTGATGATAATCACTTTCCGCATTCCACTAGCTACCAATTGGCTGACTAATGCAAGATGTGCATAAGCCCCCATTGTTTGTATCTACAATGTGCACCTATTGCTTCTGCCCTGACTCTTCCACCTTTTTGGTGAGTATGCTCATTTGTGTCATTAAGGTGGCCATATTTTCAACAAGAGTATTGGCTGGATCTAAGGCCACTGAGTGAACTACTGGAGTTATAGGTTCATTCCTAGTTGTCCACCCCGAATTTTGTGCTATCTTGTCAAGCAAGATCTGGCTTTCTCTCCATGATTTGCTCAAGAATGCTCCACTACCTGAAGCATCAACATTAGCCTTCACGTCATCTGTAAGACCCATGTAAAACCGCTGCCCCAACATCTGCTCTGGAATACCGTGGTGCAGACATATAACCAACATCCCTTTGAATCGTTCCCATGTTTCTTGCAATGTTTCCATTGGTTTCTGTCTGCAGCTCAAAATTTCATCAATTTGCTGAGCAATCTTGTTGGGTGGATGAAACTTATTCAAAAATTGCTTGACTAACTTCTCCCAAGTCGTGATGGAATTAATAGGGAGTGCATTTAACCAAGTTTGGGCAGCTCTTGTCATTGAGAATGGAAACAACAACAGCTTTATTGCTTCTTGAGTTACGTTGGGCTGCCTTTGAGTTTTGCAGATTGACAGGAAATTCTTCAAGTGTTGTTGAGGATCTTCAATGTATGACCCCGAAAATAGTCCCTTGTTTTGCAATAAATGCAACATGTTGTTTGTGATTTGAAATGAGTCAGCCTGTATCTGCGGGACTACTATCGCTTTGGCCAAATTCTCTGGTGTGGGTTGCGCCCAGTCATATAGAGGAGCCTCTGGCATAAGAGGCGCCACTACCTGCACAGCTAGGTCTACCACGTTATCCCCGTTATTGTTTCTGTTGTTTACCAACTCTGCCATGTCTAGTTCAGGATGTTCAGTTGATTGTTGTTGTTTGTTTTTTCGGTTGGCCCGATTCAAGGCCTTGAAAACTTTCTCGGGATCTGATAATGCTTCAAATACTTTACCAGTTCTCGATGAGTTTCTAGGCATGCACCTGTACAACCAAGTTAGCAAACGTTAAAATTACACTGTATGGAATGGAAGTGAAGAAAACTGACTACACTTAGAATTCTTGTATTTCTTTCAGCTGTAATTGATAACGCCCAAAATTTGATCACGCCCAACTATGCCTTATAAAAAGGAAAAAGTGGTCGTTGCAAATATAATCCGGGTATTTATCCCAGAGTCGAATCCCACAGGGAATTAACCTACCAATTACTTTTGTCAGACTCACTGAATTCTCCGTAATCAACTTCCCAGATATTATGAATAACACTTGGTGATATTTCTACTGACTATAACTGAATAAAATTAAGTAAACTAAAAGCTAACTATGACGGAGTTATAAACAAATAAGAGAAGGATCTAAGGTTGTGATTTCCCCTATTAATGGAATCCCTTCATGTTATGTTTCGTAAAGATTTGCCTAATTATCTCTATCGATCATGAGCACTCTTACTGCCGTAAATTTATCCCGAGTAATTACGACAATTTACTAGACGCATTCTCCCCAGTTACGCTAGCTGGCTTTTATTACAGCTCACTTAGATCGCACCCAAGGTTTCGTTATCGCTAATCCCACCTTTAAACCCTCGTTTATTGATTCCTCATATACTTTGGGAGTGGTATTATTCAACAACTACCTAAATATGCACTCTCTCTCGAGTAGTACATATTAAATAGGCACAGTAATTGAGGATCCTATCAATTAACTACAACCAGAATGTTGTTGAACAAATAGAGATTAAACTAGGCAAACTATATTAACACAACAAAAAGTTCATCCGTCAACAGGTTCCTTCAAAACCATAGACTAAAAAATTAGCTACTCATAATTGTGTTCATAATAACAACAGCAAAATTCATCATGAATGATAAAAACAAAAGGAAGAAAGGTATAACTCGATGCCGAATTATCCTCCTTGCCTCTTACCTCTTCTTGCCTATAACAAAACTCTAAAAACCCTTCATATCCTCTTTTTGGGCGAGTTGGACCTCTTATAGGTTAAGTGGAATTGCCCCCAAACTTTCAAGTTTACCCCTAAAATTTCCACGTTTCGGAGTGACTAGCGGGGCCGCACTTGGGCCGCGCATATCGACTTCAACACTGCCCCGTTTCTTCTACTCTAGCGTGGCCGCGCTAAGGCCGCGCTTGGCCCGCTAGAGTGGATCAGCTATTTATCTCTTCTTTTCTTCCTTCTTTCACATGTACTCAACTCCGAGGGGCTTTCCTTGCTTTAATTTAGCTCCAAACACTGTCCTAAGTCCTCATAAGTACGACTTGCTCCTGCAAAACATAAAATTCACAATTAGAGCCAATTTATCGTCATTTAACCTTCCTAGAACAGTGAAGCATAGTCAAGTTGTGGCATAAATAGTCACCAAACTACATGAATCTAGCCTATTATCACTCAACATCAACACAAAGTTGGAACATTTTACCTTTTTAAAGTCAGTAATCATCATGGACCAGGTTCATTAGGTTATAAACATCACAGTCCAAAGTAAAAGCACAACCTTATTCTCCCTTTTGGCATCATTGAAAAGTTGTATAATTATGTGAGATAACCAGATTTTAATAGAAATTACTCATGGCAACTCGGGCTACTTCAAATGCAATCATGGATTTAAGCATCATCTATCAATATAAGGATATTTACCATCTAAGATATATCAACAAAAAATTAGAGCAAAAGGTAGTGAATTTCATTGATAAGATCCTACCACAAATAATAAAAAAGAAATAAGAACACTGAATCATGAGAAAAAGAAACAAAAAAGATCTCGAATTGGGTCACTAGTTGATCTACACTGGACTAGGAGGCTTAAGGCTGGGAAGGACCATGTTCTTAGTTTTTGGCTTGGAGCAGTTTTAGCATATCCTGAAGAATGCCATCATTCTTCTCCTTCTCTTTTGCCAGCTCAGTTTTGAGAGCATCTCTCTCAGTCTCTACTTCAACCAACCTCTTCTTCCGCCTATCAATCTCAGCATCCTTAGCCCCACTTTCTTGCACCAAAGCTCGCACCGTTCATTTGTACCTTTTTGGATGAACTAGGTTCCTTGGGAGTGGTTTGAACTTTATAATCACAAGCAGTTAGAGTGTTTGCCCAAAATGATCCTTGTTTGTACCAACTTCGCATTTCATAATGGGTACCTTGACATGTGCAAGTACAGTCGTGAGAATAAAACCATAGGGTAGGGCGTGAGTGGTGTTGCCCAAACACACACCATAAATATAGGTAGTGAGGCGGTCGAAGCAATAATAAAATCCCAACGCAAGTCGGGGTCGAATCCAAAGGGAGTTAGAAATGGGATTAGGTGTATATGTAGTGTAATTATATGATGTGCCTCAAATTATACTTCCACATTCTTGTTTGTTGTTTCTACTTTTACTTTAAGCTATTGATTACAATAATAAAACTAGAATACAATATTTTTGGTTTTGATTGTTTTTCAAATGAAAAAAGATCTAGGGTCATGACTTCCACGTAGGTGGTTACTGATCGGTTCCAACCCTACACCACTACAGAGTGGCAAGAGCGGTCGATGCAGCTTTTACCCGAGAAGGTCGGGATCGAATCCACAGGGAGCTAGAATGTTTGGGAATTGGGTTCCTATCTACACTAGTAACGTGCAAAGTAGTTGTTTACACTTCTAAACATGCGTTGATGGTTCACTAATCTAGATTATCACTAATGATGCTGAAATTAAGCTGAGTATGATATATTTTTGTGAGTGTTTCTTAATTTATGGAAAGGCACTAGGGAAATGACTTTCCCCTAAGTGAATACTTGACGGGTTCTAAAGCCTAAGGCAAAGTTGTTAAGTTTGGGATTGCGATATAGCCAATGCACGAAACTACTCACTCTATACGTCTCGGTAGCTTGAGTGACTTTGCCCTAATTGGCTTTCTCAAGACCAATTGGGTGTCAAAATTGTGCAAGCAATATTGGCTTAAGTCGGGTATTACTATCTCTAGGTCTAACCCTTTAATTGGGGTTATCAATCTCATGAATACACCCCAATACCTTGTTGGCCTGATTTTCCTAGACTCAAGCTCTCTTTCTCAAGAAGAGCCCAAGTCAAAAAGGCACAAAGTAGTATTTGCAACAACTAATTCAACATGGAAAACACAAATCAGGACAAATATCAACCACCCATAAACATCTAAGCCCTAAAACAAGAGACCCATCAAATACCCACACTAGGGTTGAGCCACAACCCTAGCTAATAGGTCTAGCTACTCATAATAATGGAAGAAATCAGATAGTGAGATGAAGAATAACCCATAAAACATAATTACAAGCTATGGTTCGAAGATTCAATGTTAAACTAGCTACAACATTACTCAAAATAGCTGAAAAATGGCGTTCACGTGCTCATCTACAGATAAGATGACCTAATAATCTGAAAAAGAAGTATTTATACAAGGTCAAATTATCTGGACAAAAATGCCCCTGAAAGAGGTACCGTGGACCGCGGAAATGGACTGCGGCCGCAGTGATGCTACCGCGGACCGCGGTCAAGCCTTTTTGGCTTCAAATCTTATTCTCTGAATCTGGCCACCACGGACCTCAATAAATGGACCGCTGCCGCGATGGCTTCACCGCTGTCGCATAAAATCAACAGCGGTCAGCGGTGTCTTGAAAACTTCCAAACTTCAGGCTCTCTGAATCTCTTCTCAGCGGACCGCAACAAATAGACCGCCGCTGTGATGAGGCTACGACGATCGCAAAAAATCAACCCCGGGATGCATTGCTTGAAATTCAGGATTGTATCTTCTTTGATCTTTGCCACCGCGGACCACGATAAAAGAACCGCGGTCGCGGTGGGTCTATTGTTGCCGCGGTGGATTTACTGCTGTAGCGGTGCTTTGACTTGTTCTTGGCACTTGTGCAGGTTTCACTCCTTTTTGAGCTGGTTTTGACTTCCTTGTCACTTTGTGACCAAACACTGCAAACATGCACAACATGTAAGCTTTCGGGATTACTTGTATACACTTCTAATCCAAAACTCAAGCAAAAATGAGTATAAAACAGATTAGAATCCCTAGTTATCAACTCCCCCAAACTTAAGCTTTTGCTTGTCCTCAAGCAAACAAGGTAAGTCCCACCTCCTTAAGAATAAAACCAAGAAAATTCAGCTGACCTAAAGTGACCTCATCTAGCATCAATTGGGACTAACAATTGCCCTCAATTCAAATGAATCATTAACAACATTCAACCTTTTTATGCACCATAGTTTTAGTGTGACACAAAAGCATCAAGAGTTGACTCAACTCATCAAGGAAACTCTTTCTACTACTATGGTCATTGTGGAACCCACACTCATACTCCTCACTCTCCCTTAAGCAAAACCTCACTTTTAGATTGTAGCACTCAGAAATGAGGACTTTGTAAAACACACTCATCTCTCTCAAAGAAAGGTCACAAGTCCGGCTCTAAGTACCATAAGCTTGCCCCTTATGTGAGTCACCACTAATGTAAGCTTCACTCAACTCAAGATCCTATAGGGCTTTTGTGGGGATACAATGAAGGCTTTTGGTTCAGGGTAGGATATATTTGGTCTAAGAAGGTTTCATCTTTCCTTAAGCACTTCATTTGCTTCATTTTGGCACACATTCTCTTGACTCTTTGAGTCATTTACTTCTTTCTTAGGGGTTAGAGAGACACACTGTCACTCTTTCTTATTAATTCAAACCTTTTTCTCCTTTCTAATCTTTCCACGCCTTTCATCTTTTTACTTTTATTGAATCCCTTCATTTCTTCTACATCGTTCATTCTTTTTGAGTTTTTTTTTATTTTCTTTCTTTTTCTTTTTGCCTTTTCTTTTCTTCATTTTGTACCTTTTACCACGTTTTGCATTCCTCATCTCTCCCCCCAAACTTATGCTTTTGCCTTATGATAAAGAAAGATCGGGTGCCAAGAGAGGGTCTTTTTAGAACGGGTAAAGGCTTGTATCATGGTCTTTGAAAGAAAAAGGGCTATAGCTCAAAGGGGTTGACTAGGGATATTATCATTGGTAGGCTATGGATGCTTTCAAGATACCATTCGGATCAAGGAGAGCCTATAATCACTTCTCAAGTCAAACTACACTTAGGATTTCGCCTAGACAAACATTCAGAGCAAGTTCTAGACTCAATGGCACGGGACTTGGACATTCAAATCAAATTTTCACCACACAAGCTATAGGATTGCTCAAGAGACAGAGTCGGGGGCCCACAACAACCATAGCTAAGATTTGAGCAACGCAAATAGTCTCGAAAAACCACTTGATGATTATTAGCCAACACAAGAGTCTCAAGGTCACAAGTGTCACCATCCTATACATACCAATTTGTTTTTAACCATATGGTCAAAGGCAAATGTGTTAGGCCCAAGTGAAGCTTTGCTTGAGGCACTATTACTCACTAGCTACTATTTACACAAAAACGAAAAGAAAACAGATTCAAACCATTAAAAAGGTTGTCATGCCATCCATCATCGGGAAGAGCCACCCGGTTCACACAAACTCCACCTTTGGAAAGAACCGTGGTATTAAGAAAATCAAAGGCTTATTGAACGTAAAACTCAAAATAAGAAGCTACAAGCTGGAAAAGAATCTACAAAAATGAAGTAAGAAGCTATGGAAGAAAATACGGAAGGTAAGCTAAATATGTACAATAGGGGATTTAAACGAATATACATAAGAGAGAATGAATATATACATAAGAAAGTAACTTTATATACAAACCAAGATTGCAAAATACGAAAAGTGAAATAAACTGGTAAAATTATATACATACCAAAAGTGAAAAAGCATAACAAAAAAGAAAATAGTATCATAATTACAGTCCAACATCATCAAAATAAGGCTACCCCCTCAAATGAAAGCTAGCATTGTCCTCAATGCTAACTAGCCAAAAATAAGCTCAAAAAGAAAGATAGAGAGTAAAGAAAACTCCCTATGGGTCCTCCGTCTGCATGGGGTCATGAGCTTGGGTCCTTGGGTCCTGTGACTGCTCGGGAACCTGTGACTGGATCCCTGTAACCTGTGCCTTCTCTAGGACCTGAGGCTGGCTAGAGGAACCTCCCTGTGGGTCCTCCAACTCAATCACTGCATCATTTGCTTGGGGGATCATTCTCCTACTCTTTGGTGCCCTCTCCAACTCCTGCTCCTGCTCTTGCTCAGTCTGAGCTGCTGGAGGCTGGTCATACAACAATATCTCGAATGGTAGATGATCAGCAGCCTTCATTTTCTCCACTTCTCCCCTCAACTCCTTCACAGACTCCTTTGAGGCCCGAGTCTTCTTCAGCTTCCTTGTCTGCTTGGTCAGCTTCTTCAGTGACTTTCCATGAGCATCTATAGCATCCATAATCAACTTTTGGTTCTCCAGGAGCTTCTTCTAGTTGTCTAGAAGCTCCTTGAGAGTCTCCTCCACTGAAGTTGGAACTTGTGGCTGTGGGGTTACGGATTGGGCTGCCACCGAGCTAGAGAGCACAAACAACTTAGAAGTAGCTGCCTGCAGTTGTTGATACTGGCAAGTGTTTGGCTCAAACGGTGGGCAGTCAATGGGTAGGCTGAGGATGATGGGATATCTGGAGTGGAAGTAGATGGTCCGGAGGCAATATCTGGTGTGGCTGTGGGAGGCTGAGAAGAAGTGACTACTACTACTGGCTCTTCAGACTGGCCAGTAGAAGTAGTGGCTTTGCGCTTAGGATCTTTGGCTTTGGGGTTGTCATCAGCCTTGAGGCTGTACCAGGAAAGGGAATTTTGGGTTTCACCTTCACGTCAGAGTTCCTTTTCTCCACCTCCTGGTCTTCCAAATACATTGTAAGAAAATTTGGGAAGGGGTATGATCTGTCACCCTCATTGACCACCCTAGTGATCACCCTAGACATAACATTCCCGACATTGATCGGGAACCCCGCCATAATAGACGCCACCAATATCGCCCGGGAGACCGGCATAGAGTTTTCATGGGTAGTGGGGTCCAGCCTGCTGCATACAAAAGTCTCCCACCTCTTCGCCTCAAAATTTAGAGTCTTCCTCAAGATTGCAACTCCTACTGTCAACCATGCTGGGGTGGTGCCCGGGAGAGCCAAATATGATGCTAACCATGGACGGGCTGCCTATTAAGTGCCAATTTCTCCAAGTATATTCATTCGTCTTCCTTGGGAAAGCCCAGGTACTCATTGATTATTTTCCCATCGAACTTCACTTTCAAGTTCCGCACTTTAGTCACTTTGGTATCCTTCTTGATGTGGGAAGCATTAGCGTAAAACTCTTTGACTAAGTGCTCGTTTGCCTCAGGCACCCTGCTGGTGAAGTAATCCCACCCCAGTCGTTCTCTGAATTGCATCTTCACATTAAGGTTATGAGGCAGGAGATCCCTCGCTATGAACTGGCGCTCAATAATAAGCGACCTCAGAGGCCACCATTCCCGGAACTTGTGGTATGCCAGCTCATTGACAAACCTCCTTTTCCATACCTCGGGGTTTATAGTTCTCTCCATACCCCCGGGTTGGGGCACACCACTTCCTTCTTCATCCGGTACCTCATCGTCGACGGTATCCTCTCCAGGTGACGAAGCTGTAGGTGAAGTAGAGGCTGCACTATCACTTCTCTCTACTGAGCCCTCAGACGGCACAGAAGAAACTTGAACTAAAGCACGAGCAGTAGGAGATTCTGGAGCTGTAGGTAAATCTCTCAAATGATGCCTCTCTGGGAAGTTAGGTACATACTCAGGCACTGAATCAGACTCAGATGCCTCCCGGGAAAGCAAGTACTCACTCCTCATAATGGGAAGCAGCTGTATCTGCAGCTTTGATGAGTTTTTTGCTTTCCCCAATTGCTTTCCGAACTACTGGGGTCAATTTGATCATGCCTCGTCCCCTACCCCGGGAGGACTCTGCTCTACCCTTTTGTTTGTCACCACCTCCTCTAGATTTAGCCATTGTCTGCAAGTATATTAGGTGAATTTGTTAGTGTAAAGACTGGAAGAAGCACTGCAAAAAAATAATTGACAGTGTAAAGCAAAACTGCAGACCGCGGTCCGTGAAAAATGCACTGCGGCTGCGAAGGCTGCACCGCAGACTGCAAAAAGTCAATCGCGGATCGCGGAGAGGTGGGGTTCATACTACCCTCTTTCTGATTTAATGGCTCCGCGAAAAATAGAGCACGACTGTGGTAAGTATTCCGCGGACCGCAAAAAATGCCACTGCGGACCGCGATTATCAAGGCTTGGAAAATCTCTCAAAAGATAGCTGACCGCGGACCGCAGAGAAACAACCGCGGACCGCGACGGTCAAATTTTGGGCTCAGCACCTAGGGTTTCAAATTTTCGTGCATTTTAGCATTAATCAACATATTCTCAACCCACTAGGTAGTTAATCACCATTTCTGACTAATTAAAACCTAATTTAATTAACATTATAAAACTCTATGTTCAAAATTGAAAGAAAAAGGAAGAAGAAGAAGTAAGAACTATCAAATTAAAAGAAAATAAAAACAAAATTAAAGACTAAGGATAGATTTGAATTACCAGAAGTGAGATGCAATATAGATGAAGCTCAGTTCTTGTGTTGTGCAAATTAGTGCGTGAGTGAACAGTAGTCTATAGTGATTGAGAGTGCAAAGGGCGAAAAGTGTAAAAGGGGGCCTGAGGTCCTATTTATATACAAGACCTGGGACCTACTAATTCTTACCTACCCCGGCCGCGGTAAATGCACCGCGGACCGCACCTGTGAAACTCAGAAGGGCTGTTGCTTTGAGACCACCGCGGACCGCGAAAAATGCTTTGCCATAGCGGTAACCTACTGCGGTCCGTGAAAAATGCACCGCAACCGCGATTAAAATTTTAGAGAGCCTCCACTTTTGACCTTTTAGCACTGCAGACCGCAATCGAATTCCGCCCCCGCGATAAGGCCACCGCGGTCTGCGAAAAATGGAGCGCGGCCACGGTCCAAACTTCAGAGAGTGACTCATTTTTGCCAGCTTAGTCCTGCACTGCATCAATCATCCCTATACACATCTCACAACCAGTTAGTCCAAAAACAGATCCTACACTAAGAATGAAATCAAAAAAAAAAGAAAGAAATAAAAACACATGGGTTGACTCCCAAGAAGCGCCTGATTTAATGTCACGGCACGACGCAGGTTACCATCAAATCACTTTAGATGGATCATTGCCACCACATAGCTGTCATCAATCTTGCTAAGATAGTGCTTGACTCTGTGCCCATTAACTCTAAAGATCTCTCCATTTTTGTTTTTCAAGTCAAGTGCACCAAACGGAGTCACAAGCACCACTTCAAAAGGTCCAGTCCACTTCAACTTAAGCTTTCCCGCAAACAGACGTAACCGAGAATTGAACAAGAGAACCAAATCACCCACTTTGAACTCCTTGCCACGAGCATACTTGTCATGAAGGTACTTCATCTTGTCCTTATACAAGGACGAACTGGAGTAGGCATGAAATCAGAATTCAACAAGTTCATTAAGCTGCTCCACACGAAGATTTGCTGCCACATCCCATTCAAGATTTAGCTTCCTCAAAGCCCATATGGCCTTGTGTTCCAATTCAACCGGTAGATGGCAAGTTTTCCCGAACACCAACTGATACGGAGACCTACCAATCAGAGTCTTGTAGGCAGTCCTATAAGCCCATAGAGCATCATCCAATTTCTTTGACCAGTTGGTCCTATTTGCATTGACCGTCTTTGAAAATATACTCTTGATTTCCCTATTTGAGACTTCAACTTGGCTACTTGCCTGAGGATGATAAGGGGTAGAAACTTTTTGATTGACACCGTACTTTGCAAGCAAAGTTTCAAAAGCTTTATTGCAAAAATGAGACCCCCCATCACTTATGATTTCTCGAGGAGTGCCAAACCTAGTAAAAATACTCTTCTTGAGAAACACAACAACACTCCGAGCCTCATTATTGGGAAAAGCCACGGCCTCAATCCACTTTGAAACATAGTCAATTGCCACTAGAATGTATGTGTTGCCACATGAAGTAACAAACAGGCCCATGAAATCAATGCCCCACACATCAAAGATATCAACTTTGAGAATAGTGGGAGAGGCATCTCATCCTTCTTTGAAATTCGACCCGCTCTTTGACATTCGTTGCATCTCTTCACAAGTTCACTTGCATCCTTGTACAATGTTGGCCAATGAAAACCACAACTAAGAACCTTTGAAGCTATCCTTGCCCCACCATGATGAACACCGTAGGGAGATGAATGACAAGCCTCTAAAATACTCAAATACTCCTCCTCCGGGACACATCTTCGGATCACACCGTCAGTGCAGATCTTGAACAAGTAAGGCTCATCCCAATAGTAGTCCAAACTATCCCGTTTAAGCTTCTTCCTTTGGTTAGAAGAGAGCTTACACGGTACAATACCAGTCACAAGGAAATTGGCAACATCCGCGAACCATGGCATACTATTCACTGATCCGGAGAGGAGTTGCTCATCGGGGAAAGAGTCGCTAATTTCAAGGCCATCAAGGGGCCTCCCCTCCTCCTCTAAGCGGGACAAGTGATCCGCCACTTGGTTTTCACGTCCTTTATGATCCACAATCTCCAAGTCGAACTATTGAAGCAATAAAACCCATCTCATCAATTGTGCTTTGGAGTCCTTCTTGGTCATCAAGTAGCGAAGTGCAGCATGGTCAGTATGAATTATCACTTTAGCCCTCATGAGATAGGGCCTAAATTTCTCCATTGGAAACACAATCGCCAACAACTATTTTTTCGTCACCGTGTAATTCATTTGAGCATCATTCATTGTTTTGCTTTCATAATACACCGGGTGAAACATTTTGTTCACTCTTTGACCCAAGACCGCTCCAACCGCAACATCACTCACGTCACACATGAGCTCAAAAGGCAAGCTCCAATTGGGTGCGGTAATAATAGGAGTGGTGGTCAACTTGTACTTGAGGAGTTCAAAAGCTATCATGCATTCCTCATTGAACACGAATTTCGCATCCTTTTCCAAAAGTTTTCACAAAGGATACACTACCTTCGAAAAGTCCTTGATAAATCTCTGGTAGAACCCCGCATGCCCAAGAAAACTTCTAACCCCCTTGACTGAAGTAGGGGAGGAAGCTTTGAAATCACTTCAATTTTGGCCTTGTCCACCTCTATTCCGTTCTTTGAAATCTTATGGTCGGGGACAATGCCCTCCTCGACCATGAAGTGGCATTTTTCCCAGTTGAGCACAAGATTCGTCTCTTTACACCGAGCCAACACTTTGTCAAGGTTCTTCAAACATTCATCAAAGGAGTCACCCACCATGCTGAAGTCATCCATTAACACTTCCATGAAATCCTCTACCATGTCGGTAAAGATAGCCATCATACACCACTGGAAGGTAGCCAGTGCATTACACAACCCGAAAGGCATCTTGGAAAATGCAAAGGTCCCGTATGGGCATGTAAAGGTGGTTTCTCCTGATCCTCTGGGGCAATCAATATCTGGTTGTAGCCTGAATACCCATCCAGAAAATAGTAAAAGGAACGCCCCGCAAGTCTATCTAGCATCTGGTCAAGAAAGGGCAATGGGAAGTGATCATTTCGGGTAACTTTATTCAACTTGCGGTAGTCCATGCACACCTGCCATCCAGTGACAGTCCTGGTAGGAATCAACTCATTTTGCTCATTAGTCACCACAGTCATACCACCCTTCTTCGGCACACATTGCACCAGAAAAGTCCAAGACCTATCCGAGATGGGGTACACAACCCCTGCATCAAGCAACTTAATCACCTCCTTTTTAACAACCTCTTGCATCGCCTCGTTCAACCTCCTTTGATGTTCTACGGAGGGCTTTGCATCATCTTCGAGAATAATCTTGTGCATGCAAAAGGCGGGGCTTATTCCCCGAATATCCGCTAGAGTCCATCCAATTGTCTTCTTCTGTTTTTGGAGCACCGCCAATGTGGCATCTACCTGCATGTTAGTAAGACAAGAGGAAAGAATAACTGGCAAAGTTTAACTAGGGCCTAAGTATTCATACCTGAGGTGTGAAGGCAAAGTCTTCAACTCTAAAATGGGAGGTTCCTCAATTGAGGGCTTTGTTGGGGGAGTTTTTCTGTTCTCAAGATCCAGAGAAAGCTTACGGGGCTCATAAGAACAAGTCCCCATACCATGTAAAGCATTGACACACTCTACCGTTCCTTCATCTTCATTGACATCTAGGTTCAACAATACCGCCTCTAGAGGATCCTCAACATTTATCATGGCACTAGTATCATCAACGATCACCTCCGTGACAAGATCCACAAAGGAGCACACTTCCGTGCTATTTGGTTGCTTCATTGATTTGCACACATGAAAGACCATTTTTTCTTCACCCACCCAGAAGTGAGTTCCCTTGCTTCCACATCAACTAAAACCTTCCCAGTTGCAAGGAAAGGTCTCCCCAAGATTATAGGCACCTCATAATCGACCTCGCACTCGAGAATCACAAAATCAGCCGGCAAGATAAATTTTTCCACCCGCACAAGAACATCATCAATTATGCACAATGGCCTCTTAATTGTTCTATCTGTCATTTGCAATCTCATGGAAGTCGGCCTCGGTTGCCCAATACCAAAAGTCATGAAAACGGAGTAAGTCATCAAGTTGATACTTGCCCCCAAATCACATAGAGCTTTTGCAAAGTTTGCTCCCCAATGGTGCAAGGAATGGTGAAAGCGCCGGGATCTTTTGGCTTCTGAGCCATCAAGTGCACTATTGCAATAACTTGGTGGGTCATCTTGATGGTCTCACAATCCATGGATCTTTTCTTAGTCACCAAGTATTTCATAAACTTGCCGTAACCCGGGGCATTTGTTCTAGAGCCTCCACCAAAGGCACATTAATTGATAAGCTCTTCATCATGCCAATAAATTTCTTAAATTGGTTCTCATTTTTCTGCTTCGCGAGCCTTTGAGGATAAGGTGGAGGTGGCCTTGGCAAAGGAGCCTTGGCTTTAGGCACAACCGTTTCCGGCATGTCTATTACGTGTTCCCTACACGGGTTCACGTCATTCTGAGTTTCCACCTCGTTATCTTGGATATCAATCCTCACTTCCTCATTCAAGTTCTCATCAGTCACATTCTCAACCACCAAAGGGATATCATCCTCTTTCAAATCAACTTCATCACTCAAAATTTCTTTTTGTTTGGAGGCATTCACATCACCGCCTCATCCACTTCTTGTAGTTACCGCCATTGCATGCCCGGTATCGTTCCCATCCTTCGGGTTCACTACCGTCTCACTAGCTAGAGCCCCCTTAGGGCGAGTACTCAAGGATTATGAGATTTGGCCTAATTGAACCTCCAAAATTCTAATTGAAGTATTGTGGGATGCCAACTGGGCATCAGAGTCAGCATTCTTTTTCATCATATGTTCAAACATCATTTCGATTCTCCCCATTTCATTGTTGGATGAACTAGGACCTTGGGATGGAAATGGGGGTGGATTGTTCGGTTGTTGATACATCGGGGGCCTTTGAAAGCTTTGCCCCGAATTTCCTTGATTGCTATTGTTCCAAACACCCTGATTGTTGTTTCCACCCCAGTTGTTGTTATAGCCAATCCAATTACCCTGATTGTTCTGGTTGCCCCAATTTCAATTTTGGTTGTTGTTCCCCTAATTACTATTCCCTTGTTGTTGTCGATTTCCCCAATTGCCTTGGGATTTCCATTGTTGTTGTTTGTTAAAAGAATTGCCCCTTTGGCCCTGATAGTTGTTCACGATTGCACTTCTTCATTCTGCTAATCATACCTATCATCTTGGAACCTACCACTATCTTGGTCATGTTGATCCGAACTCCCTTGGTTCTGTTGACCTCTTTGTCTTCTTTTGTTCACTAACATGTTGACACCCTCCATAGCATTTACTTGTCGTGGAGTTTGAACCTGCTATAATTGTGCCTTTGCTAGATGGTTCATTGTTGTTGTCAGTTCTTCTATTGCCTGCCCATGATCATGGAGCTCTTTGTGCAAGTGAATGACCGTGGGGTTACCCTGTGGCACATTGGCTCTACTTTGCCAAGCGGAGGACGTGTCAGCCATCTCATCCAATATTGCATTAGCCTCATCATACGGTGTGTTCATGAAATTACCCCCGACGAGTTGGTTCACTATGCGCTGATTTGTTGTGTCAACGCCTCGGTCGAATGTCTGTTGTATCATTGCCTCAGTCACATAATTATTTGGGCATTCCTTTACCGTAGTATGGTATCTCTCCCATATCTCATGCAGTTGTTCGTTGGGCTCCTGTTTGAAAGCTAAGATTTCATCCCTTAAGGTTGCCATGTGGCCCGACGAGAAAAACTTTGCAATGAATTTATCCGCCAACTCATCCCATGTATGGATGGTGTTGTTGGGAAGTCTCTCCAGCCAATCCAATGCTTTCCCTCGAAGAGAGAAAGGGAATAATCTCAACCGTAGGGCATCATCGGACACATTCATTTGCATGCTCCCCCAACAGGTATCAACAAATCCTTTAAGGTGCTTGTAAGCATTTTGATGGGGAGCACCCGTGAAATACCCTCGCCGCTCCATCACTGTCAACATCACGTTGGTAATTTGAAAATTGCCCGCCCGGATCTGGGGCGGGACAATTGCACTGGCGTAGCCCTGGTTTGGAAACACTCGAGGTACAGCTCTTGGAGGTGGTGGGGGAGGGTCCGGAATATTATTATCATTGGCCTGTCGGCCTCTCCTTTGTCCTTGACGTACTAGAGGTACCTCATCCTCTCCATTGTCATCAACCTCCTCCCCCAGTTGAATATCTCCAAGAGGTGCGTTGTTTGCCATATTCTAGTACCTGAATTGATGATTGACCCAAGTAAGTAAACAAGAAGGAAATAAAAGCCAAACACAAAACTAGATAGATAGATAGCCAAAAACCGTTTAGCTCCCCGACAACTGTGCCAAAAAGTGATCGGGTCCAACCCTACACCACTATAGAGTGGCAAGAGCGGTCGATGCAGCTTTGACCCGAGAAGGTCGGGATCGAATCCACAAGGAGCTAGAATGTTTGGGAATTGGGTTCATATCTACACTAGTAACGTGCAATGTAATTGTGTACACTTCTAAACATGCGTTGATGGTTCACTAATCTAGATTATCACTAATGATGCTCAAATTAAGCTGAGTATGATATCTTTTTGTGAGGTTCTTAATTTATGGAAAGGCACTAGGGAAGTGTCTTTCCCCTAGGTGAATACTTGACGGGTTCTAAAGCCTAAGGCAAAGTTGTTAAGTTTGGGATTGCGATATAGCCAATGCACGAAACTACTCACTCTATACCTCCCGGTAGCTTGAATGAATTTGCCCTAATTGGCTTTCTCAAGACCAATTGGGTGTCAAAATTGTGCAAGCAATATAGGCTCAAGTCGGGTATTACTATCTCTTTTAACCATTTAATTGGGGCTATCAATCTCTTGAATACGCCCCAATTCCTTGTTGGCCTGATTTTCCTAGACTCAAGCTCTCTTTCTCAAGAAGATCCCAATTCAATAAGGCACAAATTAGTGTTTGCAACCACTAATATAACATGGAAAATACAAATCGGGCCAAATATCAACCACCCATAAACATCTAAGCCCTAAAACAAGAGACCCATCAAATACCCACACTAGGGTTGAGCCACAACCCTAGCTAATGGGTCTAGCTACTCATAATAATGGAAGAATCGGATATTGAGATGAAGAATAACCCATATAATATAATTAGAAGCTATGGTTCGAAGATTCAATGTTAAACTAGCTAAAAAATTACTCAAAATAGCTAAAAACGGCGTTCACGTGCTCAGCTACAGATAAGATACCCAATTTTTCCCTCATATTTTCAAATATATACATATACTTTCAAAATAGTATATTTGCAATATCATTTAGTTTATAAACCCATACAAGCATTCCAAAATTTTAAAAGGCTTTAAATCGATTTTTTCTGTATTTTATTATATAAATGTTAATAATTATCCTTCAAATTATTTTTTTGATGATTTAATCATCTAAATTTATCATTTATACCCACATAATGTTTAAATATTTTTCAGTGCATTTTTATAATTACATTTGCATTTTAAGGCTAAATTGCTCATCTATGCAATAATAGCCCATATTAATGTATAATTATATTATTTATACAGAAATAACTTTTTATATTTTTATAATGTTGAATAATTATTTTTAATCATTTTAGTGCACAAATGATATTTTTGTTATTTATTAATTATTTTTATAAATTATTTATTTATTAAGACATTAGGTATTTAAAAGCTAGCCTAATTCTAAACCTATTTTCAAACCAAAACTACCCAATACACCAGCCCGATAATACTTGAGACCAAACCAAATAACCCCTTATCCCTAACCCATCTCAAAACCCAATCCAGATCTCCTTAAACCTCAATCGTTGATAAAAATTGATCAACGGCTCACAAAACCCCACTCCTTTTCCTCTTATCTCCTCACTCCAACCCTAATCCCCATTCCCTAAAGAACCCCGTCTCTAAACACTCTCTGTCTCACCTCTGAAGAACCCTAATCGCCGCCCTTTACCAATCCCCTTCCAATCCCTTTAGCCATGTGATTTACCTGTTATTTACTTACCATATCCGTGTTCCTTCTCTACTGATTACTCGTTTGTGGTGTTACCTAGTAGCTTGCCTAACATGGCAAACAAATCTCATCAAAATCGAACCAAATCGGTTCAAATCCTTGATTTCTCTGATTATTCTATCTATGTTCATCATATATTCTTTGTAAGTACGAATATTTTCTATATCTGTTGGTGATTCTTACCTACCCTAAATTAGGGTTTTCAGTCCCCTTACAATCGAACCAAAACGGGTTCGATTCTCTAATTTTAAGTGATATTCCGTCTATGTTCATCCTATTCTGTATGGTGTTTTGATTTTACTCAGTCGATTTTACACTTTCCCTAAAATTAGGGTTTGAGACTTTTCCCTTCTCCTTACTGATTCTGATTGCATGTAATGAATCTTTCCTTTGTCGTGTTTGATTGATACTTTTCCTTATTTGGATGTTAATTTCTACCACTATATAAACCCCTCCCCCCATTCCCTTTGGGGAGACTTTCAGAACTCGATAGCTTCACTAAATCTAAAGTTTTACTCTGATTTGTATTCTATACTCTGATTTTGGCCGGCAGGAAGCCAAGGTTATTTAGTTCTGGGATCTTGCTATTCAGAATATTGTGGGCTTTTATTATTTTGTGAATTTTCGCTTAACTGGTGAGTTACTTGACTTCTGCCATTCCATTCTTACATGTCTATGATTTGCATGTGTTCTTACTTCTGAATATATGGTTCAATATGCTTCTGAGTCCTGTTGGGCATTTTGCTATCAACTTTACATGTTTTAGCCTCTTTAACACTTAACTGCTCCTAATTCTATCGGTTCGAAGTTATATATTCCTAGCCTGGTTAATCTGGACTTTCTTGAGGTTTATTCATTTAGTGTGTTAAATTTTTGAATGCTCATGAATATGTTTACTTACTTGTCTTGAATCCCTGTAGTGGATGCCTCACATTTGTGTTAGCCTATGTTAAGACCTTCATTGTCAGTCGTAATTTACCTCCCTACTATTATGTTATTTAACATGATCACTCGACCCTATACCCCCCATTTCTAGTGTTTGCTTGTGACTTTAAACAGTTATTCCATCATGTTTGAATCAGTAATTTGAGATGTTAGGCTAAATCTGTGATATGAACTGGATCCTCTTTAGTTAATTAGGCCATTATAGCAATGCTGGAATGCCTATATCTGCTACTTGACATGATTTAACCGTGCACTCTGTTCAGAATCCATGTAGTGATAGTCTCACATGTGTCTTAATTTGTGATTTTGATCTTACCCCTTTGCTAACATGATGCCCTGTTCCCTCTATGATTATTTGGCTCATCACAATGCTGTCATGTTCTCTTGATAATAATACGTTGTGTACTTAGCATAATTCAACGATGTTTCAACTTGTTTTGCACCTGTGAACAGTAATCTTCTTCAATCCTGTAAACATGTTCTTTGTCAACTTCTTTAGCATGTGACTCCTTCTGTGATGAGTGTTAAACCTGTTTCTCGGTTTACGTTAAGCTTGCTTTTATAAATTCTTTGATTTGTTCAATTGTTTGCCTTATATGCTCAATTTGGTCATGTCTGTTTAAATCCCTTCAATTCCTGTTTTCTCAATTTTGGTCCTGTCTTCTTTGAATCCCATTCTTAGCCGGCTGAAAGCCAAGGCTACTTAGGTTCTATCCTTTGACCTCTCTAGTGTGAGCACTGCTCAGGGTTCATTTGAGACCCTCGTGAACTCTGACGCACTAGGGCTTGGTCCCTTATTACTCCTCTGAGTTGTCTCTGTCAATCTCCCTAGTGTGAGCACTGCCCTGGGTTCTTGAAGCCCTTGAGAACTCTGACGCACTAGCGTCTTGGTTCTATATGCTCAACTCTATTTTAAGACCACTGGGGGAATCCCTCAAGTTTCTGGCTGCCTTATGTCCATGAACATGTAATTTTGGGGCTGTTGTGAATTGTGAGAATGAAGGCCTGGCCTGGCTAGGTGTACCTTTGGGCCTGCAATAGGCCCCTTATAGCTATTCGACTTTGTAATTCATTCTGGGTCTGTAATAATTCTTGTAATAACATTTTGGGGTATTAGTGAAATTGGGGAAGGGGCTTTTATCTTATACTTGCATTAAAAAGGGTAGAGATCCTGCCTCTATGTTCATTACTTAGTTAAAACATGCTCAAACATGTTCAGCTATCATGTGTTAGAAATCATGCCTATAGGTATTTTATCTTTGCTAAAAAATGGATTACTTTCCAGTTATTGTAGAAATCTTGCCTATAGGTATATTGATATGCTCAGAATGTTCAATTATTATATGTTAGCCATCCTGCCGATAAGTTCTTCATTTGATCCGAATGTGTTCTACACCTGCTTGTTAGAAATCATGCTTATAGGATCTAGAATCAGTTTTAGTTTTAGAAATCATGCCTATAGGAGCTAAAACCAATTTTAATTATAGAACTCATGCCTATTGGGTTTTAAACAGTTTAATTAATTGTCCTACTCGTTTCTTTAATAGTCTTCAAACTGTCATCACTAGAAACCATGCCGATAGGAGTCAATTAATCAATGCCAAACATAATCCTATGATTACCACTATTAGATACTGCATAAAAATACCTAGATATCATGCCTATAGGTTTAATTTCTTATACCTGTAAACAGTAGGCAACCATGTAGATTGCAGAGATTTTAAACTGCCCGCTCGTTAAATCCAGAATCACATAGAGATCCCGTTAATAGGTTTCTACAACTTCAACTTGTTAAAATCTACAATTGACTTTGTTAATTAGTCTGCGTGCATTTGTTTTTTAAGTGTGGAGGCTAACTTGAGCCCTTAACTGCTTTTATATGAAGTCCAACTTGTTTTGTATGTCGACTAGTTTTCTCATTTTTGAGCAACCTAAGTTAAGTCTAGAACCACCCAAACAGAGGTCCAAACGCCTCCTGGACCATAGGCATGGGATGGGTAGTGCACGCATAGGGTACGGTTTAGAACCAACTAGTGCGCTTTAGGTAATAACTTATAGATAGTAATCGGGTAGTAGGAGATAATAGTTTGTGCCCGCTGAATAATATGAGTAACACGCTACCCTTAGGGAGTTACGAAGTATTATTTATGTTACGCGGGGTGATCCCTTAGGATAAAAAACATAGGACCCCCATCTTGCCTTTCGTCAATTATTTGTGTTAAATAATCAACTTCCTAAATTCCTTATTTTTCCTGTACTCGATCTCCTAGACTAATTCATATAATTTAAGTTCAGCCAGGACCCACCGTTGAGGACCTCGAGGAGTGCCTAACACCTTCTCCTCGAGGTAATTTCAAGCCCTTACCCGATCATTGGTGACGCAAACTAGTTAGACAGAGTTATCTGCAAATAGGTGCCCTAACGCACCTTAATCCATTAGGTAGAGTCTCTCTCTCTTTTAAAACACTTCCTTAAAAGAGTTGTCACATGTCGAAACCTGATTTCGCGAGAGAAAGGGGCGCGACAACATGGTGACTCTATTGGGGATATTTTTAGGCTCTTACCGTTGCGAACTTGTTCCTACATGAATTTGTCTCTCCCAATAAGCGTGTCTTTGTTATTTTGCTGTTACTTGAATATCCCGCTCCCATTTTCCCTTGTTATTGCTACATGCACATCCTCTTCCCTATTTCCCTTTTATATGAACTCATATGCAACTCTTCGCTTAATTTGATCACAACGTGTGTTTCCCCTTATTTTCTAATCATGTTCACTTGCTCAAAACTTTTTAATTTTGCTATACATGTCTCTCCCTAATGCTTACCCCTTTATTTATTTATTACAATTCTTTCAGTACGCGAACTAAGTTCTTCATTGTTTTTCTTTCTTTTATGTCTTTACGTTTCATTCAATACCGCATTTATTGCTTTCAACATGCAAAAATACTTGAGAACGTGTTATTTTATCTCTGCATAAAGCATGCTCCACATCATACTCCACTCGTGCGTGATTAATACTATTACGGCACTTGATGAGTGTCCGCGGTCTTCCTAAATCACTTTTTAAATTTGGAAAGGCTTATTTGGGGTAAAACTAGTCGATCAGTGGTGCAATCGACGGTTCCGTGCCTTTCCCTCTCAAGTTGTCCACTTGAGGGTACCGGTCAAGACTCTTATATAAACCCTACTCTGATAATTGTGCATGCATCATGTCTAAACCAAGTATGGGTTAAAACACAATCCGCGCAACAATTCCCTAAGACAAGCCTTGTCCAAAGTTCGTCGGGATTTCCATAATCCCAATGGGCACAATCATGTTATGTGCGTTATTTGGAGAAAACGTGCCGATATGCTAATCATTAATGTGTAAATAGTTGAATCTGGAGGGGGAAAGGGCTACCTTTATCTGTTTTGCAGAAATGAGGCACGAAGTCCCCAGGTTTGGCATGGTTCGAGGTATCCCACCTTTGTTGCTGGATTGGTGGGAAAATCTCTCACCAAGCGACAAAAACCATGTGAAAAGAGTTCTTGGGAATTTACCTTCTTTGCTAGACATTCAACAAAACAATGTACTAATCGAGGCCGCTACTATGTTCTAGGATGAAAAGAGGGATGTTTTACGTTTCGTGATATAGAAATGACTCCCCTTCTAGAGGGAATAGGGGGCTTTGCTGGACTTCCTTATGATAGCCCTAGTCTATTGGTACTGGAAAACCGCACTTCTCGAGGGTTTTTGAAAATGATGGGTTTTAGAAGGAATGATGAGTTAGCCTGCCTGAAGAAGTCTTATATACCCTTCGACTTCCTTTACGAACGTTATGGGCGCAGCAAATCCTACCGCCTTTACCATGACGAGTTTGCCATTACTTCTTTGGGTTGGAACCACTGCCGGATTTTGTATTCATTGTCTATTTTCTGGGGATGCTCGTATTCCCATTGCAAGGGGAAAGGATTCACCCTCGCTTAGCTATGGTTACCAAGACCCTAATGGAATGTATTGAGGGACAAACCTACACTACTGTCCCAATGATCGTAGCAGAGATATACTGAGCTTTGGACCGCTGCAAGAAAGGATATAGGCATTTTGAAGGTTGTAATTTACTACTACAAATATGGCTGTTGGAACATGTTCAAAGGGTACAATACCGTCAAGAATTTCTGCGGAGACCATGGAATGACCACATAGCTTTTCACCACCCGAAAAGAATGACTTTTTTCCCAGATAGGTTTGCACAACCAGGAAACGCTATGGGCTGGATTAGCAATTTGACTCACGACAAGGTTCATTGGATGTTCGAATGGTTCCCTACTAGCGAATTCATCATCAGGTCAAGAGATGTTCCTCATCTAGTGCTAATCGGATTAAGGGGTATCTATCCTTATGCTTCTATCAGGGGCATGAGGCAAGCTGGGAGGAAACAAGTCATACCCCGAGTTTCCAAGATAGTTCACTACAAAGCATATTTCCAAGGTGATGCTATTCCATTCAAGTACGAGGCACAACGCATGTGGCATCTAAAAATCATTTTGGAAAAGGATACGATCGAGCCAGATCGGTACCACGCTAGCCATGTGTGTTTCTACCCATCATGGTTGGTCGATGACATAGCAGTGTCGCGCCCCCTTTTTTCCCTCCTCGCGTCAGGAGAATCGGGTTAATGACATTTGGGTATGGGACGACTCGTTCCTTTTGGGAACTGGGTTTTGCATTTTTGAAGAGTCGCCACCTAATGATTTATGGTTCATTAGGACACCTGCAAGATTCAATTACAACTACATTTTGATGACCAGAGATAGGGTAAGGGCTTGAAATTATCCCAAGGGGAAGGTGTTAGGCACCCCTCAGGATCCACTAGTGTGGTTCCCGGCCAGACAATTCTTTGTGAATTTGGTGCAATTAACATGTAAGCAGATAAGACTCAAATAAGAGGGGATTTTACTACACAAATGCTTGAAAGTAAACAAGGTTTGAAAGAGCAATTGTTAAAAGGCTGATTTTTGAAAGGAAGTCATAATACTTTAAAGACAAAGAAAGAGAGGGGAAAGGGGGTCCTAGGTTTATTTATAATATGGATCACATCAATGCAATACCCGGTAATCACTCCTCAAAGAGGGGCTACACGTGGTATTAGCACACCGGTCATCATATCCATATCTACCCTGCCTACCCCGTTAAGGTACTAAAGCGTGGATTGGTCTCGACCACTATTGCATGCTATTACCCGTCCAATTCCTATCAGTCCCGAAGGCACTTAGGACTACTATTCCTAAAAGGGAGGGATATTAGGCTGACTTGGGGTTTCAAAGGTGAAAAATCTAAGGCGACATACAAAACATATAGGGCAGCACAGTAACAGGGGAAGCACATAAACAACGAAGGCTCATATATACCTCCTCAGACAAAGCAATCAAATAGCATGACTCAAACAACAAGTAGGGTCTGAAAATATTAAGACAAAAGGGGAGTTTAAGTTGTTGAAGAAGACCAATTTATTACATTAGTCAGATAAGAAGTCCGAATCAGGCCTGCCTGCTGGTTGTAGCAATTATTAATTATCAGAAACGGGCTTAGTTTTATTTATTGTTATTACCTAAGGTTTGCCTATGTGTTTGGGGGATAATCTTATGAGCATGGTATCTATTACTGATTCAGAATGTGGAAAAGCAGTAACAAACTTAAAAATGAGCGATTTGAAATCCTATAGGCATGCTTGCTAAACCCTGTTAAATAGGGGATTAAATTATTTAAAACTGGTTCGGAATAGACTGATTTTACATTGGACTAGTCTCAGATTCTGCAGATGATGGCATCCATTATTGCTGGTTTTGACTCCTATAGACATGACATCTAGTGTTGCTTATTTTAATTCCTATAGACATGATATCTAGTTGAACGAGAAATGGAAACAGGCAGGTTTTCACTTGGGAATTCCTATAGGCATGATCTCTATACATTGTACTGATTTTAACCTTATAAACATGATACTTATTTATAGCCGATTAGATCCTAGAGCATGATGTCTAAGTGGTAAAAAAGCATGCAGAATAATGTCCTATAGGCAGCTTATCATGCAGAATTTTAAATGAACCCCTATAGGCATGGTATCTAAAATACAGAATTGAACACGTAGGATGTAACATAGTCCTATAGGCATGCTTTCTAAATGCAGAATTGAATCATTCAAAACACAAATCCTATATGCATGTTTCTACCCTTGAGCATGCATAATTACCCATCCCTTTTTCACTAGCCAACCCCAAATGTTAATTACAAATTATTACAGACCAGTTGCTGAATTACATCAAGAAAATACATAAAAAGGGAAATTATAGCCATAGGAAGCCTGATTCTGACTTCCTCTCTGAGTTATGGAACAAAAAGCCTCAAATACCACCTGTTTCAAAGCCTTTCTCGGACCTGGGTGTGTCAGAGTTCCCTAAAGGTCTCAAGGAACCCCGGGCAGTGCTTACACCCAGGTTCAATAGAACCAGATAGAGATTAGTGCAGTGTGGAAGGGCCAGCCCTTATGTGTCCAAGTTCTGAGGGAGCTCATGGGTTCCAAGGCAAGGCTCACACAAGAGGGGCAGAACATAAGTCTAAGAAGATAGTGGAATTGCAGGAATGGAGTCTTAAAACTGAGGGGATAAGGAGAGGGGTAAAAGGTGATTAGGGAAACAGTAATTAGTAAAACACAGAATTGATAACTTCATACAAAGGGGGTCAGGGGTTGGGAATCCATTGCAAGGAGCCTATGTATTTAGGCAGGGGTCAGCTTTGGGCATGCACAGCAATAGAAGGTTCTGGCATGCCTATAAGCCAACCAGAAAACACAACAACTAGAGGAAACATGGAGGTTATGATCCCAAGGGGGGATTAAGTTTGGGTCATGCAAAACAATATTCAATGCTGTCATGCCCCAAACCAACCACAGATACCAAACACACTGGGGATGGGGATTTAAGGTTCCCAAGTCATGATAAGTAATTAACAGAAACATTAATTCAGAACAGAAAAGGCAGAGTACAACATGTTTAATAATGGAACTTGGTTAAATGCAAACAGGAGACAAACAAGGATGAAAGAAACAATAAAGAAACATGTTGTAGTTGATGCTGAAAATTAGTTAGAGCATGCCAGTAAAGATGCAAAATGCAGAGAAAAATGAGCAAGCTTCCCACAGCCTAGCCTTGGCTTTCAGCCGGCTAGGTTAGGCAGCAATACAAGTAGCAACGAAGAAAAGAGAGAGATTTTAGTGAGGTGTGTATCTGAACTCAAGTGTTTTATGCCTTGTGTTCGTGTGTTTGAAAGAAGAGAAGGTGGGGTATTTATAGTTTTGAAAATGAGTAGAAATTAAGGTAATAAGCAAAGGCTTAACATAAACATGGAAACAATCACACTCGGTATTAACACAAGTACTTCCCATTAATCAAGGAAGTATTGCTCAAACGGATACTAATCAGGCTAAGTAAAGAAAGAAATCAGTTTGGGGACAGATTGATTCTTGCCATATAAGAGGCAGTAAAAGTATGAAGGTAAATATTTGAGTCTAAGTACGAAAACATACTTAATTTTGGAAAAGGATTCAAGGTAAAACATCACAGTAATTAAGGAAGGGAATCAATTAATTTGAACAGACTAATAAGATTAGGGTTCATCAGAAAACCCTTTGGCAATCAATCGCAACATTGAAGGATTCAGAATCAGTCAAGAAAGGGTCATGATTCTGCACCTTAACATATAAATAGCAAGGGTGGGACAGACATACTAGGCATGCAGGGTCAATCATATTGACAAAGAAGCAACACAAACATACAGTAGCAGTAGGGGTAAGCTAGGATTCAGCGGTAAAAGAAAACCATTCGAAGCTCAGCAATCGAGTAGATCTAGTAGTCACAAAGAATCAAAAATGCAGAGAACCAAACGAACAGGTAAGAGAGTCAGAAACACGTAAAGGTCTCACATTAACAAGTGAGGAAAACCTTTTAGGAAATTAGGGTTTCAACAGTAGTCAAATTTAAAAGATGGTAAGAACTCAGAATTAGATAAGTCAAACAAGACAAAAAGATTCAAAAGCAAAGAGCTTAATCGAACTAAACATGCGTATAAAATAAACCAAAAGAATTTCAGAAGCCCAGGTAGAGCCAGAACACTTAGGGCTTTTAAAATGATGAACCAGGTAGCAGCAAACATGGACAAACATAGGCAAATCATAAAAACACACTGAAAATTGGAGAAGAGTTTAGGAAACCCTAATCGTTAAAATGGAGAGTCATTTTGAAAGGAAAGTTGAACTTTCAAGAAACACTTAAAAAGTTTGTAATAAGCACAGATCTCAGATCGATCTGAAAGAAAATCGAACAGCTCTTAGAGCTAGGGTTTCAAAGAACCCAGAGAAAGTGATAAAAGCTTTAAAAGATACCGATCTAACCAGAAAAGTCAAGGATCTGACTCGAGTGGCCATGGCTGGCCGGAGAAAGGTCAGAGATGACCGGAGAAAGGTCATCGAGCAAAGACCGGACCAAGCCCCTCCAGAATCTGGTCAAGAGACCACAGCAACAAACACATAGAAGCCATAGGAGGCTGATACAGGTCTTAGGCGACCATGGAAAGCCATAGATTAGGGTAGATTAAGGGGGCGGCGGCTAGGGTTTGATGTTGCGGTAGAGAGAATTTGGGAGTGGAGGGGAATGCAGAGGTGGCATAGGGTAACAAATGAAAGGGTTTGGGGGTTGTTGGGAATTAATTTAGGTAAGGGCAATTTTTCGCCGTTGATCTGAGTGATCAACGGCTTGGATTGAACGGGTAAATGGGCGGATTATGAAGATGGGTTTGGGTTGGGTTGAATCGGAATTGGGTCGGGGTTTAATAGAAATTGGGACAGGGTAATTGGGATTCAAATTGTGGTCAAATTTAGGCTATAACCGAAATAAAATGGGGCTAACATTTAAATAGCCAATTTTCCTATTTGATTTATAATAAATACTAAAATAATTTCTGGAAATAAATTGATGGTACTAAAATGATTTATAATATATATATATATAATTATTTGAAAATACCAGACCTAATTTTATGAACATAAATGCAGTTAAATCTTAAAAAAGGCTAATATTGCAATTATATGCAATTTAGCTTTAAAAATACTAAATAAATTTGTAAAAATATGCAAAAAATTTCGTGGCTATATTTTAGTATAGATATAAAAGTCCAATAAGTGAATCACCAAAAAAATAATAATTTTGGAAATAATTACTGAATTTTATGGATTCTTTTAAAATTAAGAAAAAGTAATGAAGCACTTGCATATATATATATATATATATATATATATATATATATATATATATATATTTTTTTTTTTNACTGAATTTTATGGATAAAATAGGAGAATAAATAGATTTAAAAATCTTTTAAAATTAAGGAAAAGTAATGAAGCACTTGTATATATATATATATATATATATATTATTTTGAAGCTATTTTCATATTGAAAATATATAGGGAAAAATTGGGTGTCAACAGCTGCCCCTCTTTACCCGGAAATGATGAAAGAGTTTTCGGGTAAAGATATGATGGCCTATTTTGACCGAGCAAAACGGTTGGGAGTGGTTCAGGCCGCACCCTGGCTTCCGAGCTGCCTACATATCCCTGGTTTTACAGGAATCAGTCCATATGTAGTTCAGGATCCGTTGGCGGAGTATGGCGAGGGGTATTTTCCAAGAACGGACGCAATATTTTAAGCCGGTCGAGTGAGTGGTTTACAGGAATGGTTAGGTTTGATAGCTACGGGCACTGGAGCGAGCTCCTGCCAGGACGGCTGTTGCATGCTGGTTTTACCTGCAAATAGAAACAATACAAGCGTATATCGTGCATAAATTTAAACATGATGCAAGTTCCCGCCGGACCATGAATGCTGTCTTCGGACGGTTTGGATGACGTCCTTAGACCATGACGTCCTGGGCCATGAAGCACGTAATAAAGGATTCGCAGGCTATGAAATGATGCTCTCGGGCTATGAAAATGATGCCTCCGAACCATGATGCCTTTGAATAATGATATGCAAAAGATTGAAAGGGATCCTCAGGCCATGACATGGTGTTCTCGGGCTATGAGGATGGTGTCTCCGAACGATGACGCCTTTGGATAGGTTGGCGATATTTCAGCCCATGAAGGATGCAGTGATATTATTTTTCTAGCTTCTATTACTGTCACTGATCTATTGTCTATTATTTATTTTCGTCTTCTTGAGCCGATGGTCTTTTGGAAACAGCTTTTCTATCCCTCTAGGGTAGGGGTAAGGTCAGCGTACACTCTACCCTCCCCAGACCCCACTTGTGGGATCTTACTTGGTTGTTGTTGTTGTTATAGGCATCACAATTTAAATCGAATATAACAGGAAGGCAGAGCNGAGGCGATCTTTCAGCCCATGAAGATGCAGTATGAGGCGATCTTTCAGCCATGCAATGCAGTATGAGGCGATCTTTCAGCCCATGAGGATGCAGTAAGAGGCGATCTTTCAGCCCATGAAGATGCAGTATGAGGCGATCTTTCAGCCATGCAATGTGGTATGAGGCAATCATTCAGCCCATGCAGATGCAGAATGCAGATGGAGACAGCGTTTAGTCTCGGAAGGCAGAATGGTAGCCTTATGCAATGCAAAAATGCAGATGGAGACAGCGTTTAGTCTCGGAAAGCAGAATGGTAGCCTTATGCAATGTAGAAATGCAGATGGAGATAGCGTTTAGTCTCGGAAGGCAGAATGGTAGCCATATGCAAGAGATAAAATAGCAAATGAAAGTAGAGTTTTCTTAGATGATAGCAGATTGCGGCGTGGTGATTACTGGGAGCATTGCGACATGCGAAATATTACGGGCGCATGCTGATAGCGAATATTGGTTGGTGCAATGGATCGGAGAATCGTGTTCTTGAACAAGATCTGCCCTGTGAGTGTACAGTATGATTTCATAATCCTATTGCCTGCATCCAAAGAAAAATCGTGAGTTTTGTAAAAGGGGAAGGTTAGTTCGTATCCCCCACTGGTTTTACTTGACCTGTGGCTTCGATCTGGTGATACTGTATGTATCATTGGGGTAGCGCTGCCAAACAAGGCAATTTTAGTAACAAAACGTGCATGATTTCGTAAAAAATATGACATAAGTGTACAGTTAAAAATAACTTTTAGATGAACCGACAACTGTGACGTGGTTTGGGACATTGCGACCTTTCTTGCTACGGAATTTTGAGGGTCCTCCTCAATATTCTACCCCAGTTTGATGGGTTGGTGATTCTGACTGTTGCTTGCGGCGATCGGTTGAAATTGCTTCGGAATTTTGAGGGTCCTCCTCAAAGTTCTGCCCGAGTTTCCATTTACGGCGAGAATGAAAATTTTATTTAATTGTGACAGAACCCATAGGGCTGCCTACGTATCCCCTCTTAAAAGGGAATCAGGTCAGGCGTAGTTCAATTACATTGTGCAGGGAAAACATAAAGATTGCACATAGTAGCGCTTGACTGCATCTGAACTAATCGGCTTTGGCCAAACTTTTTCGTCCATTTCTACGAGTATGAGGGCTCCTCCTGTCAGAACCCGGTGAACCATGTACGAACCTTCCCAATTAGGAGAGAAATTCCATTTGGCTTCATCTTAACGCGGAAAATTTTTCTTTAACACCAGCTGTCCCGGTGTGAACTCTCTTGGCTTTACCCTTTTGTTGAAGGCTCTGGACATTCTGTTCTGATAGAGTTGAACATGGCCAACTGTGTTCATCCTTTTTCCGTCTATGAGAGCTAGTTGTTCATAATGGCTTTTCACCCATTCTGCGTCGTCGAGCTAAGCTTCCTGTATGATCCTCAAGGAAGGAATTTCTACTTCGAGGGGAATGACGGCTTCTGTACCATAAACCAGCATATAAGGGGTTGCCCCGGTTGATGTGCGGACTGTGGTGCTATACCCCAATAGAGCAAATGCTAACTTCTCGTGCCACTGTTTATGCTTTTCTATCATTTTCCTCAATATCTTCTTGATATTCTTGTTGGCGGCTTCCACAGCTCCATTCATTTGAGGCCTGTGGGCTGTGGAATTCTTGTGGTTGATTCCGAAGGTTTCGCACATACCTTTCATTAGGTCACTGTTGAGATTAGAGCCACTATCAGTGACGGTCGACTCTGGGATACCGAAGCGACAAACAATACAGTCGCGGACGAAGTCTGCCACGATTTCATAGTTACTGCTCTGTAAGATGCTGCTTCGACCCACTTGGTGAAATAATCGATGGCTACTAGGATAAACCTATGTCTGTTTGAAGCAGTGGGCTCAATTGGACCAATAACATCCATTCCCCAAGCGGCGAATGGCCAGGGTGAGCTTGTTGCATTGAGCTCATTTGGCAGCACTTTTATCATGTCGACACGAATCTGACAGCGATGGCATTTTCGGATGTACTGGATGCAATCCGTCTCCATAGTCATCCAAAAGTAACCAGCCCAGAGTATCTTCTTTGCTAAAACAAAACCATTCATATGTGGACCGCAGGTCCCGGCGTGAATCTCCTCTAGCAGCTTGGACGCTTCCTTTGCGTCGACAAACCTTAATAATCCCAATTCCGGAGTCCTCCTATACAGGAATCCTCTGCTGTGAATGAAATTGTTAGACAACCTCCGAAGTGTGCGGTTCTGGGTATGATTGGAAAGCTTCGGGTAATCTCCTTTCGCCAAATATTCCTTGATATCGTGGAACTAAGGTTTTCCGTCTGCTTCCTCTTCAACATGGGCACAGTAAGCTGGCTGATTATGAATTTTCACCGGTATGGGATCAATGAAATTCATGTCAGGATGTTGTATCATGGATGACAGGGTAGCCAATGCATCGGCGAATTCATTCTGGATTCTGGGAACATGTCGGAATTCTGTCTTTGTGAACTTCTTTCTCAATTCCAAATATGCAAGCTTCGTATTCGGCCATATTGTTGGTGTAGGGAAACCGGAGCTTGGCGGACACTGGATAATGCTGGCCGGTTTCTGATACCAAGACTGATCCTATGCCAACTCCTTTGAAATTTGCTGCTCCAACGAAAAATATTCTCCAACCATCATAGGACTTTGCAATATCTTCTCGTACGAATGATACTTCTTTATCAGGAAAATACGTTTTCAGAGGTTCGTATTCACCATCCACGGGATTCTCAGCAAGGTGATCTGCCAGGGCCTGTCCCTTGACCACTTTCTGGGTTACGAAGACAATGTCGAACTCACTCAACAGGATTTGCCACTTGACTAGCTTGCCAGTGGGCATGGGCTTCTGAAAGATGTACTTTAAAGGATAGATCCTTCATATGAGATATATAGTATAGGCACAGAAGTAATGCCTTAGCTTCTGAGCGACCCAAGTCAAAGCACAACTGGTGCGCTCCAAAAGAGAAAATCGGGCCTCATACAGAGTGAACTTCTTGCTGAGATAATAGATGTCCTGTTCCTTTCTTCCTGTTTCGTCATGTTGCCCCAGAACGCACCCGAAAGCTCCGTCCAACACCGCAAGGTAGAGTAATAAGGGTCTACCTGGCTCAGGCGAGACCAAGACTGGTGGTGTTGACAAGTACTCCTTGATTGTGTCGAAGGCCTTTTGACAGTCATCGGTCCATTTGGTAGCGGCTTCCTTTTTCAACATCTTAAAAATTGGCTCACAGATGACTGTGGACTGTGATATGAACCGGCTGATGTAGTTGAGTCTTCCCAAGAAACTCATCACGTCCTTCTTATTCTTTGGCAGTGGTAGTTCTTGAATGGCTTTGACTTTTGATGGATCCAGTTCTATTCCTCGGTGGCTCAGGATAAACCCAAGCAACTTCTCGGCAAGAACCCCAAATGCACATTTTGCGGGGTTCAGTTTCAGGTTGTACCTCCGTAATCTGTTGAAAAACATCCTCAGATCTTTTATGTGGTCAGTGGCCATCTTAGATATGATGATAACGTCATCCACATATACCTCAATTTCTTCATCTATCATGTCATGGAAAATGGTAGTCATGGCCCTCATGTAGGTGGCCCCTGCATTCTTCAGGCCGAATGTCATCATCTTGAAACGATACATTCCCCATGGCTCAATGAAAGCCGTTTTCTCAGCATCTTCTTCATCCATCCAGATCTGACGGTAACTAACAGCGAAGCACTCTACAAATGATTGCAACTCATGCTTGGTGCAATTGTCAATCAAGATGTGTATATTTGGCAGAGGGAAGTCGTCTTTCGGACTGGCCCGGTTGAGATCCCGGTAGTCGACACAGACTCTGACCTTCCCGTCCTTCTTTGGTACTGGAACGATGTTGGCTAACCATGTTGGGTATTCCACTACCCTAAGAACCTTAGCTTTGACTTTCTTAGTGACTTCTTCCTTGATTTTCAAACTCATATCTGAGTTGAACTTTCTGAGCTTCTGTTTTACCGGCGGACATGTCGGATCAGTCGGCAGTTTGTGAGCCACAATAGACGTACTTAGACCGGTCATGTCGTCATATGCCTAGGCGAATATGTCCTCATATTCCCTTAGAAATTCTGTGTATTCCTTCTTTTCTGATGGCGATAACTGAACACTGATTCGTGTTTCCTTGACGTTTTCTTCATTTTCCAGGTTAACAATTTCTGTCTCGTCCAGGTTGGACTTAGGTCTGTTCTCAAAGTTCTCTACTTCTTTGACAATTTCCTCTGGTATGTCATCTTCTTCTGACTCAATGTCCGTTTGTTGCGTTATCTCATTGCATGTCACAGTCATTGGTTCATAAAGATAAGTAATAGTAATGTTGTATAAGTAAAGTAATGAGAGAAAAATCATCTAGTAAATAAAAACAGTGCATGATGCTTGTTTTTTCCTTGCTACCCCGAGGCTCGCCGAGCTCTGGTTGTCCTGATAGTCCAGTTATTGAGGCGTGCCCCTCTGCTCACAGCCTGTATGGAAGGACCTTCCTCCCCCTCCTCCTCGAGAATAACACAGCAATCCATATCATCGTCTTCTAAAAACAAGTTTTTCACTGGTGCGAGCGCTTCTTCTTCGTATGTCCCATAGGTGACGTCAGCCTATTGGAAAGTCTGTTCTAAGTGCGGTATCAGCTGCTCCAATGGGTAGTAAGGACCACGCTATGGCAGCGACCAGTTGTAGAACTCTTCGCAAGTGTATTCGTGTCCCAAGCCGAAAGTAGTGCCATGCTTCTTGAGTGTTATGGGTTTAGCTATTCCTTAGAGGTTCTTGTCAAGCCCCTTGCCAGGTTTGTACCCACTCTCGATCTTGTTGTCCCACCATTTGTCTTTGTCGACAACATTGACCCGCTCTATGTGGTGGTATGTTTCTCCACCTAACTTTCTTCTTCCCTCTATTGCCGGAATGGTCTGATGACCGTATATAGGATTGTTGCCGTCACCGTGAATGATCACTTCTTGGTGATTCCATTCAAATTTCATGGCCTGATGCAGTGTCGAAGCCACGGCCCCCGCAGAATGAATCCAAGGGCGCCCTAACAGCAGGTTGTAGGATGCTGGCACATCTATCACTTGGAAGTCAACCTCGAACCAAGTTGGTCCCATTTGCAGACACAAGTTAATCTCACCGATGGTGGGCCTCTGAGACTCATCAAAAGCTTTTACGTTGATTGCTCCTTCTTTTATCTCATGTATCCCTTTGCCCAACTTCTTGAGTGTTACCAGAGGACAGATGTTAAGGCTGGAACCCCCATCGACCTGGATCCTGGTGAGCAAGTCTTTATCATCAGACTCGGGTGTGCCTGAGATGGGTTGGGTGGAGAGTGGCATGGTCTCCACGTAGATGGGGGTGTTATGGTGGGTGTGGAAGTGGTCATTTGTGGAGTTTTAGAGTTTTGGGAGAAGTAACGGGGGGTTGTTTGAGTTATGGCAGGTGTTGCATTGGGTTTTTGGCGGAACAGTATGAGAAGTGGGATGACTCTGTTGCTTCGGAATGTTTTGAGGTGGTGTAGGGTTTTGAGTATTGGGAAAGGTGATATCTAGGGTGCTGATCGAGAATGACAAGCTTGCCAGATTCTGAACGTGGTCGAGCTCTTCCTGGAATTTCAGCAATTTCTGTTCAAGCTGGGATACATTTTCCTGAGTACCATGACCATTAGTGACCTCTACCCGTTCAGTTGAATTCTCCTTTCTGACGTTGTTCAAATCTTCCATCTTGCCTTTGTTCTTGTTTTTGATAGGACTAAGAGGAGGAGTGGGTGGAGGGCCCCTGGATCTCGTGGAATAGGATGATGTTGCCAGAGTACGCGAACTAACCTTTGGGGAGGGGAATAAAAACAAAAAGTAAAAAAAAAGGTAACCGAGTTAGTGAGGATTATAGGATGTATTGCAATATTTAAACACATAGTGCGGGAACGTAAATCGTGTCCTAATTTGGGGACCTCTTTGTGCCCGAGGTAGGCCTAGCGACAAGTTGATTTAGAGAACTTAGAATGCTAAATGCTTCATTTTATTGATAAAATAGACGAATCCCGAAACGACACTAAATAAACAAGAAATAAAATCACTAATGGCCATTGGCCTTATTACATTTTATAAAGCGGAAAGATAATCTCCTATCTATTTGGTCCCTGAAGGACCCTCCCCAAATTCGGCATCCTTTGCTCCATCGAACAGCTTCCCCAACTCGCGAAGTCCCGGCAATAGGTAGGCCCTGGCCAGATATCCGCCTTCGGTTCCTTCAGCATTTTGGCAGTCTTCGACCCTCTTGAGAAACTTTCTTTCTAACTCCACTATGCCTCGCTCCAAGTATCTCAATCGCTTGTTGGCACAGATATCCATGTCCTTCCATTCCTCAATTAACTTCTGGTTAGATTCTTGTATCTCGCGGTGCTCGCTTTCGTACTCCCAAATTCTCTTGCGTAATTAGTTGTATTTGACTTGTGCCTCGGCCCTTACATCTATAATCTTGTGACCTCGACAAACCCTGGCTGGCCTAGATCATCATGGTTGTCTTCCAACCAACTTGAGTAGAAAGGAGCACAACCATCATGATACCTGTCTGGCTCAATGGTATCACTCCCCATTATGATCTTGCAGTGCCCCTGGCACTTGTAAGGACTATCATCCTCTTGGAAGTCATCTCGGAAATGACTCATCTTGTCGACCCTGGGTATAACCTGCTTCCTACCAGATTGCCTCATAACCCGAAGCGGGACGTAAGGGTGTCTCCCCCTGAGACCAATCAATATTAGGAAAGGTGCGTCTCTTGATCGGGCAATGAATTCCTCCGTTGGAAACCATTCGAACATCCACTGAATTTGCTCCTCGGTTAAATTATCAAATACTTCGACCCATCCTTTAGCATCCTCTGGCTGAGCAAACATGTCGGGGATGTAATTCATTCGCTTTGGTTGATGGAAAGCAATGTGATCATCCCAGTCCCTACGCCGGATTTCTTGTCGATATTTGCCTCTCTGGAGATGTTCCATGAGCCAGAGTTGGAGTAATGGATGGCAACCTTCAAAGTGTTCTGCTCCTCGCTGACACTTCTCCAAAGCTCAGTATATGTCTGCGATAATCATGGGTACAATGCTGAACGCCTGCCCATCAATCGCTTCCATTTGGTTACCATAGCCAGCCTGGTGTGGATCCTTGCTGTCACGACCCTAAACCCAGACCCGATCGTGATGGCGCCTCTCGTGAAGACAAGGCCAACTGACACATTCCCAATCTAGTCTTTATGCAATTAAAAAATAAGCATTACGTCTAAAACATGATATAAACTCAGAAGTAACAATAACAATACAAACAATTCGCTGAATACAACCCAACTCAGCCCGATACTGGGGTGTCACTAGTCATGAGCATCTACTAAGTCTAAATACAACCGACAAAGTCTGAAATGTATTCAGTACAGTCTAATAGAATAAAGAGAGAGAAAGTAGTGCTGCGAACGCCGGCAGCTACCTTGCTAAACTCCGACTACTCTGCCTCCGATCAATCAATACCCGCTACCGGGTCCAGAAAATTACTGAATCTGCACACAAGGTGCAGGGAGTAAAATGAGTACTGCCAACTAAGTGAGTAATAATCATAACTAAAGTTTGAATCGTAAGAAATCACGAAAAGAGCATCAACATGCTGTATAGAAGCAGTTTCAAAAACCAGTAAGAAAGCAATGAAGCTGTAAAATCTTTTAAAACATCTTAGCTCAGTTTAAGCTCTTTTGAAAATGACTTTTTCAACAGTTGCGCAAATGAATGCAGGACAACTAGTGCGGATAAGCACAGAAATCTGCCCCTCGGGCACAAATACACAATTAAGCAAGTAAATGACAGGCAAATAAGAAAGATAAGCACATCAGGTTCGCCCCTCGGGCACAATGTCAACAAATCCGCCCCTCGGGCAATATTTCAACATAGTACTAGCCCCTCGGGCAATCAAATAGAACAGTATCAGCCCCTCGGGCAATCACATCGAACAATACCAGCCCCTCTGGCTATATCTCGCATCACACTGGGTACCCGCGCTCACTAGGGGTGTGCAGACTCCTGGAGGGGCCCCTTACGGCCCAAGCGCAATATCAAGCCATCTCGTGGCATCATAAACAGGTCCTCGACCTCATATCAATGTCAAGCCACCTCGTGGCGCACAATCTCAGGCCCTCGGCCTTATAACTAAATCAGTGTATCACCGCTACGGTGTGCAGCCCGAACCAAAAGATATCCTTACAACACAGGCCCTCGGCCTTACTTAGTAAAAAATCACATATGCCTCTCGAGCAACAGTAAAATAGTGTTTCTCAGCCCAAAACATCATCTAAACATCATTTGAGTATTAAAACTGAGTGAACATGGCTGAGTTTTGAAAACAATAGAAAATAACATGACTGAGTTCAAGTATAAAGTCAAAACAATGAGGAAATATCAACAAAAATCCTCGAAGGATCCAAATAGTTGGCATGAAGCCCAAATATGGCATTCAGCCCAAAAAATGATGATAACAAATAGATTTCAGTCAAATACGCGATAAAATCATCAATCGTGACGGACCAAGTCACAGTCCCCAATAGTGCACGATCCCACGCTCGTCAACAAGCGTGTGCCTCACCTCAATATAGCACTACAATGTGCAATTCAGGGTTTCAAACCCTCAGAGCATCATTTACAATCATCACTCACCTCGAACCGGCTAAATCTCTAGCTCGCGACGCCTTTGCCCCTCGAATCGGCCTCCACGCGCGTCGAATCTATCCAAAATCAGAACGAGGGCATCAAAATATGCTAAGGGAACAAAGCCCAAGCGAAAACAATCAATAAAGGGCACAAATCCCGAAATCACAAAAACCCGATCCCCGGGCTCACGTCTCAAAATTTAGAAATTTTCACATCAACGGGTTCCTTATCTCCCCACGAGTTCATACATATCATAAATACTAAAATCGGAGTCCAAGTGACCCCTCAAATCCCCATTTAAAGGCCTCTTATACTCAAGCCCTAATCTTCCATTTTTGCCCTTTAATTCCTTTGATTATAGCCTTAAATTCATGAAATACTACCATAGAAATGTGCTTTTGGTCAAAAAGTCCTCACCTTAACGAAGTCTCTTGATTTCTCTCTTCAGAATCGCCCAAAATGCTCCAAGGTCGAAGTCAAAAATGGTGAAATAACCCAAAATCGCGAAATGAAATAACATATATGGTCTGCCCAGGCCTTTCCGCATCTGCGGTCAAAATCCGCTTCTACGATACCGCATTTGCGGTCTAACCAACCGCTTCTGCAGAATTCACTTAAGGGACCAGAACCGCATCTGCGGTGCACTCGCCGCATCTGCGGCTCTGCATGTGAGGGCCCTCTACCGCATCTGCGATTCCAGACATTCCTTCCAAAACCGCTTCTACGGTTCTTCTCCCGCATATGCGAAATCGCACCTGCGGTCCCCAAACCGCAGGTGCGAAAACACCAGAAACAGCAAAATCTGAAGGTGCAATCAACATCAAACTTCTCTGTTAAGCACCCGAAATCACCCCGAAGCCCCCAGGACCTCAACCAAAAGCACCAAAACATCCTAAAACCTTATTCAAACTTGTTCCAATCATCAAAACACCTCAATCAACATCAAATCACCCAAAACACATCGGATTCAAGCCTAAGTTTCTGAAAATCCACCGAAATACGCTTTTGATCGAAAACCCAACCAATCCACGTCCGAATGACCTGAAATTTTGCACACACATCCCAAATGACATAACAAAGCTACTGCAACTCTCGGAATTCCATTCCGACCCCTATATCAAAATCTAGCCTATCAACCGGAAGTCGCCAAAATATCAACTTCACCAAATTCACGCCTAATTCTACTCCGGACTTCAAAAACCCATTCCGATCACACTTCTAAGTCATAAATAACCTCCCAAAGCAAACCGAACCATCGTAACTCACATCCGAGCCCTCTAACACATAAGTCAACATCCTGTTGACTTTTCCAACTTAGGCCTTCTTAAAAGAGACTAAGTGTCTCAAACTTCACCAAAACCAATCCGGATTCAATCCAACCAACCCGATACCTCAAAAACACAGATGAACAAAGCAATAAGAAGCAGAAATGGGGCGAAACGGACCGGTAACTCATGAGACGACCGGCCGGGTCGTCATATCCTCCCCAACTAAAACAAACGTTCGTCCTCGAACGTGCCCAGAATTGTTCCAAAAGCCAACCAATCGCTTAATGACCTTACCATGCATATACCCGGGAGTGATCCCACGTCACCCTATCTCATATAGGTCCGATAACACATTGCAACTGAAATTTCACAATCCAACCTATTCCATGAACCATAGAACCACATTTCCACTTCTGAAATCCGCAATGCGATCAGAATCTCACATTTATACTGCGAATAAGCCCGAACACGCTGTAATCACCCATACCTTCTATCTCAGGTGAAATCACATGATATACAACCTACTCAAACACTTGTAGTGTTAACTTCTAACCACAGCAGCTACACAGAACAACCGAATACCGGTAGAAAACCTCTTATCAACTAAAGTCTCATTCCAATGCTTTCATATACTGCCAATGATGAATAAAACACGCAGTAAGCCATAACCATTTCTCAGATCAACCAAATCATGAAGCCGCTTCTCTTTTAGCAAAGACCATAGACCAAATCAACCAAATCAAACCTCGATATTATCTTTCCAACATGCTGAAATCAAATTCGTTCATATTCATTAATGATCCCAACGATCTCATCTAATCCAACACACTACTCTGGTGACATGACACATCAATACAGGCCTAAGCCACAACTTGCGCAATGCGCGCACCAATAAGCAACAGTCCGAACATACTCGAATCACGAAAATGACTCCAATGAAAGAGTTGTACTGCGAGCTCACCAGTACCACTACAACACAAGGTCAAGAACCCGTCTCACATCATAGAAACCGAACACACGAATCTAACCCGCAAGGTCATACCTCCACATAACTTCGCTGCAATGTGCGACCCTATCCAAACACTAGTCCACATGAAACACCTCAAGTCACTCGGCTCGAAATTGACGACCACGCGAAATTGATGTTTAGAACCAAAGCAAATCATCATGACCACAGTGAAGAAAATACATAACACTACTCAACCCAAAAGGATATAACCGATACGCCATCCGCCGAGCAATATCCAATACTCTTTCCCGCTCGACTCCCACTAAGAAACCCCAATGGAACCGCACCATCTGTGCCTATACCCAACAAATCATAACGCCTCGCAATGCAGAAAAGGTAACTCATAGATCTCCCCAGATTCCTAAAAAGATCAATAACAATCGAATCAACACATCCCTCAATAATACGATCCGGAGCCGACCAAGCCGACTCAAGTTAGAAAACTCATCCACATTGGCCTGCCAACGAACCCCTTATCAAGGAAATCCTGAAGCTGCTCCTTCAACTCCTTTAACTCTGCCGGTGCCATACGATACAGTGCACGACATCAAATCAGTATTAGTGTATCAACAACCTTGCCTGGCGACATGCCCGGCCACAAGAAATACATCCAAAAAGTCCCTCACCACCGGAACTGGATCAATATGAGGAGCCTCTGCACTGACATCCATCACGAGAGCCCAAATAAGAAAGACAATCCTTCCCAGCCATCCGCTGGGCCTTCGAAATATAAAACCACCCTACTAAGGACATAATCCGTCGAACCTCGCCACTCAATCTGTGGCATTCCCAGCATAACCAACATCGCCGCCTTAGCGCAATAGCTCCGAATGACACAACACTGAGACAACCAGTCTATTCCCAATATCACATCCAAAATCTAACATACCAAGCACCAAAAGATCCACTCGGGTCTCTAAATTCCGGTAGTCACTACACAGCGTCGATGCACGCGACCCACAACAACAACATAACCTGAACACGAGGACTCCCAAACTCCAACTCCATATAGCACAAGAATGACCATACCTGATCCCAATCATTCAACGAGAGATACTCTAAAATTCTTCTGTGCCACCAAGCAAACTCGAATATCAGCCGTCGATCCAACAAGAAAGTGCCATTATACTACCGAGTACCATCAGCTTAATCACATTGCCTTTTTTTCGGAGACATATACTCTCATCAAATCACCCCAATTAGCAATACCATTTTCTTAATAATCTGAAGGTCATTTCCCTAATCATCTGAAGCTCATTTCTCTAATTATCTGAAACTGCACGCTGCCTAAGAATTTTATGGCCTTCCATTTAGAACTAAACCGTAAACTTACACACGCCAAACTCAATCCTCCACACATACCGCATATACCAATCCATCCTAAAAAAATATGAGAATTTCATATCCCTTCCGAGCCACAAGCAACTATGTACTCAACCAACCAAGAACTTTCCATTGATCCCATTCAGAAGAAAATCACTACACATCCCCTGCTCTTCATGCCAGCAGAAAACATACATCTCTAGCCACGGTAGAAAACAACAAGAACTCTCCGACTCCTCTTTGCACAAACAAGCCTATCAGGACCGAATCCTCCTAGCTCAACCAACCTACCCAGGACACCAAAACCCAAGAGCATTATCGCGAAATACCTGAAGAAACTCATTTCCTCATAAACACCCAAAGAACTAATCATATCCTTACCATATCGATCTGGCCTACTACCAAGCTATCCCATCTATCCGAGCTCCCTTCTGATTTAACTTCACTTGATACTCCTTCTTGCTATAACATCACATTTCCTCAATCCAAACTTACCACACGAGACCCAAGCATAATACCACATGACCTAAGGCTCACAACTCGCTGAATACTCTTTTAAATGTTCCCAAAAGCACCACATTCAGAATACCTACCCTGAAAAGACTTCCTGCGAATCTGAAGACATTACATTCCTATTACTGATGTATAGAATCCCATAATTGATATAGAAATGACTAAAGTCTTGACACCCTCCAAATGCAAAACCTCAGTTTCTAGCCAAATTATACACCTGAAAATTTCCAATTGTTACATGTAAAACCCAGAACGCATTAGAACCATTCTCTATAGTCATCCACTCTACCCAAACTGCAATTTGCCCGATCAAAAGAACCGAACAACCCGCGCCTCATTAGCACTTCTGACACTACAGCATATAACCTTACCTTGATGCAACCAAGCCACTCCCTTTCCTATGCACTGAGCATTCTTTATCAACAACAACTCAAGACATTCCGTGATTCTCAAACACATATGAAGCATGATATAACCTTACTTTAGTCGAAAATTTTTCCTTTACTTGAGCCATCCTCGGGCTCAATCTCCGCAAACCATAACTGATTCACCAGCACGCCTCGAACATGAACCAACATAGCACATAACCGTGCAATTAGCTAATCAATAGCAAACTCCTCCACTTGGCTCGAAGCCATAGATGAAAACACACACAATAACCCACAACGCATATACTTAATTGCTTCCATAATTCCACAGTGAGATTAACTCAATCCTTCATAAGCTCGTGGAACACAGACCATCTGGTAATCCATATCTTCTGCAACTCTCGCATTTCCTCACATAATAATTAAACCCACTCGCTTAAGCGACCCGGATTAAATTTCAACACATATATTTCACTTGTAAATGGGATCTTCTAACAGACAACATAAGGATCACACAACTCCAGAACACTTTGCAGGAGATAACCCACCTGCTTTGCCTCAAACTGGCATTTCTGTATACCTTCCACCGTCATAACCATTACGCAGTTACTTAGTCTTCCTGAGTCTGAACTCATACCGTAACATGAAATTTACTTCACTCCCAACTAGGAAACATGAAAAGATTCTTCACACACCTATAACTCGGGGCTATACATCAAATCATAATGGAAATCAAACACCTAATAGATCATCTATCCTCCAGCAGACCCTCCAAATCATATGATCACATCTCGCAGTCACATGACCCTCATCACGTACAAACCAGTCATTAGTTCCCTTAATAGGGGCACAACAGCACATATAGATCCAGAAACACGTGCTCAGGCAAGCAACCGCTCAGGGCTTAAGCTATAGGTAACAATCCGGCATCAAGTCATTCTAGACTGGCCCAACATCAACACACAGAGATCACATCTCGCCCCTCAATGAGGGAATCACAAGCCATCGATGCACATCTGATATTGAGCGCTCATGTGCGCATACGAACGCGTGGAAGGAATTTCAAGAGTTACTTTTCAAGTTGAATAAAGGACGCACGATAAGAATTTCAAGAATGTGAAGATTTTCCTAAAGGTTCTGCAGCCTCTCGAGGATAAATACAGACGTCTTCGTACCGATCCGCGAGACTCTACTAAACCTGCTCATGACCCATGAGACCTATGTAACCTAGGCTCTGATACCAACTTGTCATGACCCTAAACCAAGACCCGGTCGTGATGGGGCCTCTCGTGAAGACAAGGCCAGCCGACACATTCGCAATCCAGTCTTTATTGAATTAAACAATAAGCATTACGTCTAAAACATGATATAAACTCAGAAGTAACAATAAAAATACAAACAATTCGCGGAATACAACCCAACTCAGCCTGATACCGGGGTGTCACTCGTCATGAGCATCTACTAAGTCTAAATACAATCGACAAAGTCTGAAATGTATTCAGTACAGTCTAATAGAATGAAGAGAGAGAAAGCAGTACTGCGAACGCCGGCAGCTACCTTGCTAAACTCCGACGACTCTACCTCCGATAAATCAATACCCGCTACCAGGTCTAGAAAATACCTGAATCTACACACCAGGTGTAGGGAGTAAAATGAGTACTGCCAACTCAGTGAGTAATAATCGTAACTAAAGTCTGAATGGTAAGTAATCACGAAAAGAGCATCAACACGCTGTATAGAAGCAACTTCAAAAACCAGTAAGAAAGCAATGAAGCTGTAAAATCCTTTAAAACATCTTAGCTCAGTTTAAACTCTTTTGAAAATGACTTTTTCAATAGTTGCGCAAATGAATGCTGGACAACTAGTGCGGATAGCACAGAAATCCGCCCCTCGGGCATAAATACACAATTAAGCAAGTAAATGATAGGCAAATAAGAAAGATAAGCACATAAGGTTCGCCCCTCGGGCACAATGTCAACAAATCCGCCCCTCGGGCAATATCTTAGAACAGTACCAGCCCCTCGGGCAATCACATAGAACAGTATCAGCCCCTCGGGCACATATCGAACAATACCAGCCCCTCGGGCTATATCTCACATCACATTGGGTACTCGCGCTCACTGGGGGTGTGCAGACTCCTGGAGGGGCCCCTTACGGCCCAAGCGCAATATCAAGCCATCTCGTGGCATCATAAACAGGTCCTCGACCTCATATCAATGTCAAGCCACCTCGTGCCGTACAATCTCAGGCCCTCGGCCTCATAATCAAATCAGTGTACCACCACTGCGGTGTGCAGCCTGAACCAAAAGATATCCTCACAACACAGGCCCTCGGCCTAACTTAGTCAAAAATCACATAAGCCTCTCAGGCAACAGTAAAATAGTGTTTCTCAGCCCAAAACATCATTTAAACATCATTTGAGTATTAAAACTGAGTGAACATGGCCGAGTTTTGAAAACAGTAGAAAATAACATGACTGAGTTCAAGTATAAAGTCAAAACAATGAGGAAATATCAACAAAAATCCCCGAAGGGTCCAAATAGTTGGCACGAAGCCGAAATATGGCATTCAGCCCAAATAATGATGATAACAAATAGATTTCAGTCAAATACGCGGTAAAATCTTCAATCGGGACGGACCAAGTCACAGTCCCCTATAGTGCACAACCCTACGCTCGTCATCAAGCGTGTGCCTCACCTCAATATAGCATTACAATGTGCAATTCGGGATTTTAAACCCTCAGAGCATCATATACAATCATTACTCACCTCGAACCGGCTAAGTCTCTAGCTCGCGACGCCTTTGCCTCTCGAATCGGCCTCCACGCGCGTCGAATCCAGAATCAGAACGAGGGTATCAAAATATGCTAAGGGAACAAAGCCCAAGCGAAAACAATCAATAAAGGGCAAAAATCCCGAAATCACCAAAACCCGACCCCTGGGCCCACGTCTCGAAATTCAGAAAATTTTCACATCAACGTGTTCCTTATCCCCCCATGAGTTCATACATATCAAAAATACTAAAATCGGAGTCCAAGTGACCCCTCAAATCCCCATTTAAAGGCCTCTTATACTCAAGCCCTAATCTTCCATTCTTGCCCTTTAATTCCTTTTATTATAGCCTTAAATTCATGAAATACTACCATAGAAATGTGTTTTTGGTCAAAAAGTCCTCACCTTAACGAAGTCTCTTGATTTCTCTCTTCAGAATCGCCCAAAAAGCTCCAAGGTCGAAGTCAAAAATGTTGAAATAACCCAAAATCGTGAAATGAAATAACATATATGGTCCGCCCAGGCCTTTCTACATCAGCGGTCAAAATCCACTTCTGCAGTACCGCATTTGCGGTCTAACCAACCGCTTCTGGGGAATTCACTTAAGGGACCAGAACCGCATCTGTGGTGCACTCGCCGCATCTGTGGCTCCGCAGGTGAGGGCCCTCTACCGCATCTGCGGTTCCAGACATTTCTTCCAAAACCGCTTCTACGGTTCTTCTCCCGCATATGCGACACCGCACCTGCGTTCCCCAAACCGCAAGTGCGAAAACACCAGAAACAGCAAAATCTGAAGCTGAAATCAACATCAAACTTCTCCGTTAAGCACCCGAAATTACCCCGAGGCCCCCACGACCTCAACCAAAAGCACCAAAACATCCTAAAACCTTATTTAAACTTGTTCCAATCATCAAAACACCTCAATCAACATCAAATCACCCAAAAGACATCGGATTCAAGCCTAAGTTTGTAAAAATCTACCGAAATACGCTTTTGATCAAAAACCCAACCAATCCACGTCCGAATGACCTGAAATTTTGCACACACATCCGGAATGACATAACGAAGCTACTGTAACTCTCGAAATTCCATTCCGACCCCTATATCAAAATCTCAGCCGGAAGTCGCCAAAATATCAACTTCGCCAATTCACGCATAATTCTACTCTGGACTTCCAAAACCCATTCCGATCACACTCCTAAGTTATAAATCACCTCCCGAAGCTAACGAACCATCGGAACTCACATCTGAGCTCTCTAACACATAAGTCAACATCCGGTTGACTTTTCCAACTTAAGCCTTCTTAAAAGAGACTAAGTGTCTCAAACTTCACCAAAACCAATCCGGATTCAATCCAACCAACCCGATACCTCAAAAACACAGATGTGCAAAGCAATAAGAAGTAGAAATGGGGGGAAACGGGTAGGTAACTCATGAGACGACCGGCCGGGTCGTCATATCTTCCCCAACTAAAACAAATGTTCGTCCTCGAACGTGCCCGGAATTGTTCCAAAAGCCAACCAATCGCTAAATGACCTTACCATGCATATACCCGGGGGTGATCCCACGTCACCCTATCTCATATAGGTCCGATAACACACTTGTTATTTTAAACGTCAATACCACACAAGAGGGGGGGTGATTTGTGTGGTACCTAATTTTCACGTTAGAAGAACCAGGTTCTTCTAAGTGTTCTAACTACAACAGTTTGCGGAACAATAAATACTGAAAGTAAAGTGCACAGAGATTTTTACGTGGAAAACACCTAGCTCAAAAGGTGAAAAAACCACGACCTACTACTCAGTAGGATTTTCCCAAACTCCACTAAAATCACTGAGCCAAAAATTGCATTTACAAAACCCTTTGCAAACCTAAGGATTAACTCTAATCCCAGTGTAGCACACAGCCTCAAATGTTGCGACACTTTCAAGTTAACTCTAACTTGAATACTCAATATACCTATTACAATTGCTTCTAAATAAAGCTGAAAGGTACAATATGAAAACCTACTACAATTGAACTAAACTTAGAATAAACACAATGATGAAACTGATTCTTCTATCTTAGTTCATGTAGCTTCAGACGTGCACACTTGTATCTCGCATATGTTGCTTGCAAATCAGACTTGATCTTTTTGCTCTCAAATATGCTTAACTTCTGCTTATGTGCAATCACCTGTAAAAGAGAACAATCTTTATTATTTATAGAGTTAGTAATCAGAGTTTGATTAAAACTCGAATTGTTTATCCTTCATCAAATTCGAGTCCTAGAACAACTCAAACTCCAATCCTTATCCTTGATCCGGATGTAGTTCTCTTTATATAAGGAGACTTCAACTCCTTATACTATGCAACCTTTTCGATCAACTCCGAAGATATTGTTACTGATCCTTGAGACTTATCTTCTTCATACGTATGTCACATGTGTAAGCATATCAACACTGTGTGTCACATGATGGACCTGGTTCATGACTAAGTTCATTTTGTCAATCTTCAAAACTTCATCTGAACTTGGGCCAACAAATTCTCCCTTTTTGATGATGACAAACTCTGTGCTTTTATTGATCGGAGACCCTGTGGAACTCAGCTTAATTTTCACACTTTAATTTAACTTATCATTAAGGACCAGGTTTAATCAGGTCATAAACATCACATTTTTCAGAATACAAACATCACATTTTTCAGAATACAAAGTAAAGCACAATATCTCTTCCCCCTTTTGGCATCATCGAAAAGTTGCATTTTATTAGAATCCCAGATGGTAATTATTACTCATGGCCACTGGGGCAACTGCAAGTGAAAACATGATTTAGTTAATCAATAATCAGCTTCACAGAAATTTAACTATTAAGATTAGAAGTTTCATAGAACAAGAGAAAACAAAGCATATTTTTATTGATTAGGGGTGTTTCTACAAAACAGGCCACAAAAAGAAAAACAAACATCCAACCATGAGCAAAAAAACAGAGAAAAGTCCCGAATCTGGGTCACTGAAGGAGTTTCTAAACTGGTTCTAGGGCTTGGAGGAACTAGAGGGTTGGGATTGAAGAAGATTAAGCATTGTTTGGAGCATCCCTTCACTCTTTTCTTTTTCCTTTGCTAGCTCATCTTTAAGGCCATTTCTTTCACTTTCCAGTTCAGCAATGCGAGCCTGGAGCCTAGCAATTTCTGCATCTTTTGTTCCACATTCTAGAACCAATACCCTAACTTTGCTGTTCACAGGAGTCTTCACGGATGAACCAGGTTCAACTGGGGTTACACTTAGCAGATAATCACAGGCCTGCAGAGTTTTGATCCCAAAGTGCTCTTTGCTGGAGGCCATCTCCCACTTCTTCAATGGCACATCTAACTTGGCCAAAACAGTTGTCAGTATAAACCCATAAGGAGTGGCATGGGCCTTGGAGCCATTTATCACTCTATCCAGCAGCTTGATAATGAAACTAGGCCAGTTAATCTGCTTTCCTGTCACAAGACACTCCAGAAGGACCAGGTCCATATAATTTGCAATGTGCCTTCTCTCTTGTCTGGGCAGCAGACACTTGTTCACAAATTCAAATAGCACCTTGTGCTCAGGCTTCATCTCACTCTTTTGCACAAACCTAGCCTCAGGCACTTCTTCAGCAGACTTGGTATCACAGAAATTCCGAGTGATTTGGAGAGCAGAAGGGAGAGAATCTAGACAAGGCCACCTTTGCCTAGTATAATCATCATATCCCTCACAGGGTATGTCAAGAATTCTTCCCAACTTAGGTGCATCAAACTGCACCTCTACTCCTCTCACCAGGCTTGTAACAACCCCATTCACCACTGTGGCATTCGCCATAAACTCTATCAGTTCTTTTCTTGCAAGCCTGCCATCCAGTTGAAGAACCATGTCCTTCCAACCCTGTGCTTCCAGTGCATCAACCAATCTTTTCATGCCTGGCTCCTCCAGGTCTTTCAGAATTCTTCCTTTCAATATTTTTCTTTTTCCAAAAAGGATAAACCTGTCCTGCTCTTTCTCAGATTCCTCTTCTTCTTCTTCTTCTTCTCCACTCCAAGCTTCTTCTTCTTCAGGAACTTTCACTTGTTTTCCTTTAACTGCAGACCTGGTTCTTTTTGCCAGGGAGGGTTCAGCAGAGATAGATTCTGAAGACTTCTTGGAAGAAGTCTTGGATTTCTTAGGTTTAGGAGTGTGAACCTCCTCAGTTGTACCTCTCTCCTGATGGACCAGTTCCATCTCTTCCTCCTCTTCTTCTGCTGCAACAGAACTTTCCAGAACTTTAGCTTTTCCCTTTTCATTGTTCTTTTTCTTGCTTGCCTCTAAGGCTTTCTGCAACTCAGCCTCGCTTTGCCTTACCCTGCTTCTGGTAGCTTTCACCTTTGGTGCTGAAGGGACAGTAGACTTAGAAGATGACACCTTGCTCTTCTTTGTTGGCTTAGAGGCAGTTGGAGCCTTTTGAGAAGAAGCTTTGCGCTTCTTGGGATCATAGCTTTCTCCAACTTTCTTCAAAAATCAGCCAAGGTTTCTTCCACAGATGAACTAGGTCCATCTTGTTGTTCACTCAGGTTCACAAGACCTTTAGCAGCTTCTCCAGATTCACTTCCCCCTGGCTTGTTGCCACTCTCCTCAACTCCTCCACAAATTTCAAGAATTTCACCTTTCTTTTTCTTTCCCTTCCTCTTCGATTCTCCCTCACTTACATTTCTCACAGATCCCACTAACACAAACCTATCATCTACTTTCTCCACTACATCAAAAAAAACATAACATGTATTTACCTCTCTAAGAGTTTCTTGATTTTTGTCTGATTCAGAAGACCCACGTTCTTCTCCATCGCTTGCAGAGATAAAAGCTTCAAACTCAGAACTTGAGTCAGATGATTCTTTTTTAGAGCTTTCCCTTCTTTGACTTGCTTTCAATTTTTTGTTGAGAGCTGTTCTCAAAGCACCAGTAGCAACAGTCTTTCTAGCCAATATTTTTTGCCTGCGGAATCTTGGTTTAGGGTTGTCACTAGGAGGTACAGATGAAGATGTATTAGAAGATACTAGTGGGGGAGTTAAAGGATTTTCTTGAGAGTTAGTCATGGCGGAGAATTTTTGGAGGATTTTTGGGAATTTTGAAGAATTTTGGAGAGATGGAGGATGATCAGGGGTTTAACACTTAATGATGGTTATGAGTGATGAGAGAGGGTTTGGAGTGTATTTAAAGAGGGATCATGATTAAGCCTATAACGGCAGCTTTTTCAGAGGTCAAAAAGAAGTCTAATCAAATTAGAGTTCTGGTCTCTTTAGAGATAAATGAGTGATGCTAGTTTTTAGGAAAAATCCCGTTTTAGAATTCGAAGAGAATGAAACTGGTTCAATGCACAACGGTTAGATTTAGGAGTTTGGTTAGGATAGGACTTCTGCTCATAATTGGAATATTTATTTTTCTAATTGTGCAAAGTATAGAAACTTACCTGACCTTTTCTCATGAGCATATACTGATGAACCAGGTTCTTCAAGTAGAACTCCTCTTGATTATGCCTCATATATCAGAATAGAAAAAACTTTGTAAGAGATCAATTAATTAATATAAACACACGTCACGGGAGTATACTGATTAGAGTACGAGACTGAGTAAGAATTAGTCTAGATATTTACATAAAATCAGAACTTCTAACCAAAAATGTTTTTTTTTCATTTTTTTTAATCATTTTTTTTTCATTGCATTCTGAACTGGTTTCTTTTAGGTGATCTTAATCATCCCTAATTCCAACCTGTTCCTTTTAAAGTTTTCCCTATTCAGTGCTTTGGTGAAGATGTCAGCTATTTGTTTGTCAGTAGCACGGAATTCTATTGAGATTAATCCTTTCTCATAATTATCTCTCAAGAAGTGGTGTCTAACATCTATGTGCTTGGTCCTTTTATGATGAACAGGGTTCTTTGTCATACTTATAGCACTAGTGTTATCACAGAATATTGGTATGCATCCCACTTCTATACCAAAGTCTACTAATTGTTGTTTGATCCACAGTAGTTGAGCACAACAAGAAGCTGCAGCCACATACTCAGCTTCAGCAGTAGATATGGCTACTGAATTTTGTTTCTTGGTAGCCCATGATATAAGACATGAACCAAGAAAGTGAGCCATACCTGAGGTGCTTTTTCTATCCACTAGGAAACCTGCATAGTCAGCATCAGCATAACCTACTAGATCGAAATTACTACCTTTAGGGTACCATAGGCACAATTCAGTAGTCCCCTTCAGATATCTCAATATCCTCTTGACAGCAGTCAAGTGAGACTCTTTAGGATTAGCTTGAAAACGAGCACAAAGTCCTACACTGAAAACAATGTTAGGTCTGCTGGCAGTAAGATACAAGAGTGAACCAATCATACCCCTATACAACTTTTGATCAACTGATGAACCAGGTTCATCAATATCTAATTTAGTGGCAGTTGCAATAGGTGTATCTATTTCTTTAGCGTCTTCCATTTTGAACTTCTTGATTAGTTCTTTTGTATACTTCTGCTGATGAATCATGGTTCCATTTGGACTTTGTTTGATCTGCAAGCCTAGGAAGAAATTTACTTCGCCCATCATACTCATTTCAAACTCACTTCCCATTAATTTTGCAAAGTCCTTACTCAACCTATCTGTAGTGGCCCCAAATATTATATCATCAACATATATTTGTACAACAAGAAGATCTTTACCTTTTTTCCTTAGGAACAAAGTGCTGTCAATTTTACCTCTTTTGTACCCATGCTCCAGAAGGAATTTTGACAATCTTTCATACCAAGCTCTTGGGCCCTGCTTGAAACCATAGAGAGCTTTATCTAACTTGTATACATGATCAGGACATTCTTTACTTTCGAATCCTGGAGGTTGTCTCACAAACACTTCTTCTTTGAGATAGCCATTTAGGAAGGCACTTTTGACATCCATTTGATGAAGAGTGAATTCCATATGTGCTGCAAAGGCTATGAGGAGTCTAATTGCTTCAAGTCTAGCCACTGGAGCAAAAGTCTCATCATAATCAATGCCTTCCTCTTGACTATAGCCTTGAACCACCAACCTTGCCTTATTTCTTGTAACTGTTCCATCTTCATCTAGTTTGTTCCTGAAGACCCATTTTGTCCCAATGACTGACCTGTCTTTTGGTTTTGGAACCAAGTGCCAGACTTGGCTTCTTTCAAACTGATTGAGCTCATCTTGCATAGCATTGACCCAATCTACATCTTGTAGAGCTTCACTCACATTTTTAGGTTCAATGAGGGACAGAAAAGCATCAAATGCACACAGGTTCTTCAGTTGTGATCTTGTCTTGAACCCAGTATGTTGGATCATTGATGATGTTCTCAATGGGGTGAGAACTCAGGTACTGTAAGCTTTCCCCGACATCTGGTTCCTGATGTTCTC
>NW_017670529.1:134059-137113 GCF_001879085.1 Nicotiana attenuata
ACCAGTCCAATGGCTTCATCTTCATTTTCCTGTCTCTCAGAAAGAGTGTTAGATTCATCAAACATAACATGTACACTCTCTTCAACACATAGAGTTCTTTTATTAAACACTTTATATGCTTTGCTATGTGAAGAATATCCCAAGAATACTCCCTCATTACTTCTGGGATCAAACTTACCTAGGGAGTCTTTGCCATTATTGTGCACATAGCACTTACACCCAAAAGCCCTAAGATGGGATATGTTTGGTTTTCTCCCTTTAAGTAACTCATAGGGAGTTTTCTCTACATGAGGTCTAGTCATGCATCTATTTATTATATAACAAGCAGTGTTTATAGCCTCTGCCCAGAAGCTATGAGGTAGTTTACTGGAAAGTAGCATGGTACTTGCCATATCCTCAAGGGTCCTGTTCTTCCTTTCAACTACCCCATTTTGCTGAGGAGTCCTAGGGGCAGAAAAATTATGATCTATTCCATTTTCATCACAAAAATTAGCAAACTTTGCATTTTCAAATTCAGTTCCATGATCAGACCTAATGGATGCAAGTTGATTTCCTAATTGTTTCTGGGTTTTTCTAATAAAAGCAGTGAACATTTCAAATGCTTCATCTTTAGAAGTTAGAAACAATACCCAGGTAAATCTAGAATAATCATCAACAAGCACCATTACATATCTTTTACCACCTCTGCTCATGGTTCTCATTGGACCACAAAGATCCATATAAACCAGTTCCAACGTCTTGGACGTACTTACCATTTTCTTAGGTTTGAAGGATGACCTTACTTGCTTCCCCCTTGCACATGCCTCACAAACTTTGTCTTCCTTGAACTTGATATTAGGTAACCCTATCACCAAGTCCTTGGAGACTAATTTGTTCAATTGATTTAGACTGGCATGGCCAAGTCTTTTGTGCCAAAGGAGGGGATCATTAATTAACACACTCAAGCAAGTGAGTTCATTTTCAGAGAGAGAGTTGACAGATCTACAATGTAAATATTGTTAACTCTCCTTGCCTGCAAAACAATCTTGTCAGTAGTAAGGCTAATCACAAAACATTTTGTGGAAGTGAAAGCCACAAGGTTACCTCTGTCACACAGTTGTGACACACTTATCAGGCTATATTTTAAGCCATCTATCAAATAGACATTCTCAATGGAATGAGAGTCTGTCTTTCCTACCTTTCCAACACCAATGATCTCACCTTTCTTTCCATTTCCAAAGGAGACATTACCTCCTTTTAGGTTCTCAAGTGAAAGGAACTGGTTCTTGTTACCAGTCATATGTTTTGAGCAGCCACTATCCATGTACCATATTTGGCTACTTCCCTTCACTTGATCCTGCAAAAAGAAATCATGGGTTAGTCTTAGGAACCCAAACTAGTTTGGGTCCCTTTTTATGGGCAAAAGGATGAATTAAATTTTTCTTTGCCCAGGCAGTTTGTGCTTTTCTTGAACAAAGGCTTTGTTCTTTTGACTGGACTTTTCTCTTGTATTACATTCATTTTTGTAATGGCCAGTATTACCACAGTGTGTGCAGATCTTATTCTCAGGAAGTGTGAGATACTTGTTTTTGGGATCCCATTTTGGAGCTTGTGTCCCAAATCCAAGTCCTCTCTTGTTGCTACTATGATGTTCTTGCAGCCAGGAGAGTGCATCAGAAGCCTTGTTCCATTTGCATGTTCTGTCTAGTTCATGCTTTACCTTTCCTAAATCTTCTTTTAGGACTTTAATCAATTCATCTTTCTTGTACAGTTCATCTTTCATTTTTCCTAGATTTTCTTCTAGGGTGAGAAATGATTGATCAGCCCTTTTCTTTTCTGTCCCTAATTTCAGTTTAATATTTTCAGATCTAAGTTCTAGAATCTTATTTTCAAGTTGATGAACCTGGTTCTTCAACTCAGTATTTGTGTTATCACTCTCATCAGCCCTAGGCTCTAACCTTTTACATTTTTCTTCTAGGATAACACATTCCTTAGACAGAACATCCTTCTCACTGTTTATTATTTCAGACTCATCTATGAAATCCATCAGCAGATCAGCCAGTTTTTCTTTAGACAAGAACTTAATCTTTTCTTTAAGGTGTAGAATACTTACCTCCTGTTCATCTTCTGATTCTCCGATGGCCATTAGAGCTTGATCCTCCTCAGCTTCATCTTCAGAGTCCTCATCTGATGTTTTTCCCCAAGCAGCAACCATAGCCTTAGTTGATCCATTGTTCCTTTTTGGTTGAACTTGTTCCTTCTTCCTGTTTCTTCTTTCAGCTCTTTCTTTCTTCCATTCAATCTCCCATTGAGGGCAGTTTCTGATGTGGTGATTAGTCTTCCCACACTTGTAACACCCCTCATTGGTTTGTTTCTCAGGAGCCCTAGGTTTGCTGAATGTTGTTCCTTTTGAAGCACCCTTTCCTCTCATAAGATATTTCTTGAAATCTCTGGTTATCATAGCCATTTCATCATCTTCAAGATCTGATCCTTCTGAAATTCTGAGAGCCAGACTTCTTTCTTTCTTTGGAGCATCCATCTTCATTGTTTGCCTTCTCAATTCATAGGCAGTGAGATTTCCAATCAGTTCATCCAACTTTAAAGTAGCAATGTTCTTGGATTCCTGAATGGCAGTGATTTTGCTTTCCCAGGAGATTGGCAAAACTCTAGTTAGAATCTTCTCCACCTTGTCTTCTTCCAGGATAATCCTTCCAAGAGACTCAAGTTCATTTGTCAGTGTAGTGAACCTGGTATACATTTCTTGGATAGTTTCTCCATCCTTCATAGTAAAATTCTCATATTGAGAATACACAGTGTTCCTCTTGACCTCTTCACCTGAGGTGTTCCTTCATGAGCCACTTGTAAAGTGTCCCAAATCTCCTTGGCAGTAGTACACCTTGAATCCTGCTGTACTCATCAGGACCAAGTCCACACACTAACCATTTCTTGGCTTTTGCATTTTTCTCCCATTTCCTTAGATCTTCAGCAGTACAATCTACTCTTGTCTTTGGAACATCCACTCCTTCAGCATTCTCTTGGTTGTGGCTAAAAGGCCATCAGTGATGATATCCCAAA
>NW_017670529.1:140522-156658 GCF_001879085.1 Nicotiana attenuata
AACACATAGACGACCCTGGAGTCGCAAAACACCATCCTCGCCAATAGAAACCTCCTTGGAACCTCCCTGAAGCACCGTCTCTCTGAGAACCGCCAAATGTGGATCATCGAGCTGTCGGGCCTTTATCTCCCCCAGTAATGAAGACTGAGCAACCATACACGCAAGAACCCGGCTGGGCTCCGAAATGTCCAACCTCATTAGTCTGTTAGCCAAGGACTGAATGTCCAAAGCTAGTGGCCTTTCCTCTGCTAGAATGAATGCCAAACTGCCCATACTCTATGCCTTTCTGCTTAAGGCATCCGCGACCACATTTGCCTTGCCCGGATGATAAAGAATGGTGATGTCATAATCCTTCAGTAACTCAAGCCACCCGCGCTACCTCAAATTAAGATCCCTCTGCTTGAACAAATGTTGCAAGCTGTGATGATCGGTATAAACCTCACATGAAGCCTCGTACAGGTAGTGCCTCCATATCTTAAGAGCATGAACAATCGCCGCCAACTCCAGATCGTGCACAGGATAATTTTTCTCATGAATCTTCAGCTGACGGGAGGCATATGCAATAACTCACCCCTCCTGCATCAACACACAACCCAAGCCGACGCGCGAAGCATCACAATACACCGTGTACATCCCTGAACCGGAAGTGAACACAAGAACTGGTGTTGTAGTCAAGGCTGTCTTGAGCTTCTGGAAGCTCGCCTCGTAATCATCGGACCAATGGAAAGGAGCACCCTTCTGGGTCAATCTAGTCGGAGGTGATACAATAGATGAAAAGCCCTGCACAAACTGCCTGTAATAACCTGCTAACCCCAGGAAACACCTGATCTCGATCGCTGAAGTAGGGCGTGGCCAACTCTGAACTGCCTCAATCTTCTTGGGATCTACCTTGATACCCTCTCCTGACATAATATGTCCCAAGAATGCTACTGACTCTAGCCAAAACTCACACTTCGAGGACTTAGCATATAGCTTCTGCTCTAGCAAGGTCTAAAGTACTACTCTCGGATGCTGCTCGTGCTCCCCCAGGCTACGTGAGTATATCAAGATGTTATCAATGAAGACGATGACGAAAGAATCAATATAGGGCATGAACATCGTGTTCATCAAATTCATAAACGCTGTTGAGGAATTAGTCAACCCAAAGGACATCACCAAAAACTCATAATGGCCATATCTAGTCCGGAATGCACTTTTTGGAACATCCGAGTCCCAAATCTTCAGCTGATGGTACCCTGACCTCAAGTCTATATTAGAGAACACCCTCGCACCCTGCAACTGGTCGAACAAATAATCGATACGAGGCAATGGATACTTGTTCTTGATGGTGACTTTGTTCAACTGGCAGTAGTCAATGCACATCCACATAGTCCCATCCTTCTTCTTCACAAATAACACCGGGGCACCCCAAGGTGATACACTGGACCTAACAAACCCCTTCGCCAACAACTCCTCAAGCTGCTCCTTCAACTCCTTAGGAGCCATACGGTACGGTGGAATGGATATAGGCTGGGTACCTGGAGCCAAATCGATACAGATATCAATATCACGATTCGGTGGTATGCCAGGAAGATCAGAAGGAAACACATCGGCGAACTCTAAGACTACGGGAACTGAATCAATCATCGGAGACTCTGCGGTGGTGTCTTGAACATATGCTAGATAGGCCAAACACCCCTTCTCGACTATACGACGAGCCTTCAAGAAAGAAATAACCCTACTAGGGGTATCAACTGTGGAACCCTTCCACTCCAACCTCGGCAACCCTGGCATCACTAGTGAAACAGTCTTGTCATGGCAATCTAGAACGGCGTGATATGGAGATAACCAATCCATGCCCAGGATGACCTCAAAATCGATCATATCAAGCAATAGGAGATCTGCTCTAGTCTCAAAACCACAGAATGTAACCACACAGGACCGGTAGACCCGGTCTACAACCACGGAATCGCCCATAGGAGTGGACACATGAATAGGAGTGCCCAAAGGTGCAGGAGGAATAACTAGGAATCGAGCAAGGAGCGATGATACATAGGAATAGGTGGACCCTGGATCAAATAATACCGAAGCATCTCTACTGCAGACGGAAATAATACCTATAATGACAGCATCTGAGGCCAATGCATCTGGCCTGGGTGGAAGAGCGTAGAATCTGGCTGGAGCGTCGGCTGGCTGGCCTCCGCCTGACTGAGCAATAGTTGGCTGACCTCTCCCTACCTAACCTCCACCTCTAGAACGGCCCCTACCAGCCTGCCCTCTACCTCTAGGTGGCAGGGCAGCTGGTGCTAAAATCGTAGGCTGCTGGCCCTACTGCACTGCCTTGCCCCGAAGCCTGAAGCAGTATCTCCTCATATGACCAAGGTCCCCATACTCGAAACAACCCCATGGTACGGCGACCTGCTGACAGACCCTGATGACCTGCAGACCCACTGGAAGAAGCATGGATGGCCGACGGACGGTGTGAACTCTCCGGCATAGCACTGAAGTATGGATCAGAAGAACCGTGCGGACCTGAATACCCACCGGAGGAACCCTGAATAGCTGGTGGGCGATAGGAACTCTCCGGTATGGGGCTGAAATAGGGGCGCGCTGGAGCACCCCGAGCAGGTGGTGGTGCTGAATATGGGGGCCTGCTGGGCTGCCCTCTCTTGAACTGACCTCTGCCCCTAGCCGAGGCACCTCTGAACTCTCCAGAGAACCTAGCCCTCTTATCCTACTGCATATGCTTCCTACCCCTCTGACAGTAACCCTCAATCCTCCGAGCAATCTCCACTACTAACTGGTAAGGAGTCCCCATCTCTACCTCTCGGGCCATGTTGGCCCTGATGCCGGAATGCAGCCCTGCAACAAACCTCCGCACCCTCTCTGCATCAGTAGGAAGTATCATCAATGCACGGTGGGATAGCTCAGAAAACCTCGCCTCATAATCAGTCACGAACATCTGGACCTGCTCCAGCTGCTCAAACTGATACTGCAGCTCTTCCTTCTCAGAGGGTGGAATATACCTGTCCAGAAACAATTGTGTGAACTCACTCCAAGTGATAGGAGGAGAACCTGCTGGCCTACCCAGAATGTAAGACTTCCACCATCTACGGGACTTGCCCTCAAGCTAAAAAGTAGTGAAGTCAACTCCATGTGACTCCAATATCCTCATGTTGTGGAGCTTGTCCCTGCACCTGTCAATGAAGTCCTGGGCATCCTCATGACGCTCGCCCCCGAAGACCCGAGGGTGAAGCCTAGTCCATCTACCCAATAACTTCTGCGGATCGCTATCCGCAGCTGGCCTGGGCTGGGGTGCCATTGCAGCAACCGGTTGAACCCCAACCGTAGGTAGTGCGCCCAGAGTCTGATACACTGCGGCTGCGTGACCGGGAGCCTGAGCAGTAGAGGTCTGTGCTCCCCCTCCTGCCTGTGAGGTTGTTGGATCTGCTGGAAATAAACTAGCCTGAGTCATAGAATCCATGAACCGAAGCATACGGCCCATAACCTCCTGAAATCCCGATGTTGTCATAAAGTCTGCCGAGGTGGGCTCGGCTACGGGCACCTCGCCCTGCTCATCGATAATAGGATCTCTCGCAGGATCTGCTGGTGGTGCTATTGGGACAGCTCTGGGATGCTCTCATCCCCTACCTCGGGCCGGTGCCCTCCCCTGGCCTCTGCCTCGGCCTCTAGTAGCGGGGGGAGCAGCCCCTCCAGGGTCTGGAACATCGGCCGTGCATGTCCTCGCGATTTGTGAGAGAATAAAGAAGGAAACTTAGTATACCGACCACTGCAAGAGATGAAATGAATAAAGAGTAGTTTTCCTAAAACCCTATAGCCTCTCAAAGATAAATACAGACGTCTCCGTACCAATCCGTAAGACTCTATTAGGTTTGCCCATGACTTGTGAGACCTACGTGAACCTAGTGCTCTGATACCATGTTGTCACGACCCATTTTCTACAAAAGGTCATGAAGGCGCCTGACACCATTGTCAGGCCAGCCAATGCGGAAAATACAATTAAGTTCTCATTTTACTTTTACCCATAAATAAATATAACAGATTCTCAAATTAAAGTTACGACCAGAAGCGATCAATAATGTATCAAAATGATTATTAAAGTCATAAAATTATACAACCCCAAAAAAAAGATACCGTCTACTAATGTGTGTGCCAAGACCCGGTGTCACAAGAAATGGGCAACTAGTAGAATGTACAAACTGTCCGAGATAGAATAGACAGCAAAAGTAGGAAAAAGACTCCATCAAGCTGCCCAACGCCACAGAAAAGGAGCAGCTCGCCGTGGAAGTCTCGGACTATAAATCAAGGGCGCGCACCAAACTGATAGTCAGATGTACCTACCTCAGACCCTGTACAATTATGTACAGAAGCGTAGTATGAGTACATAAATAGTATGTACCCAGTAAGTATCCCGTCTAATCTCGAAGAAGTAGAGACGAGAGGTCGACTTGACACTTACTAGGGTCAAATAATATAATAAGGTGTTCTGCTAGGTATGATAATCACAAATAATCAACAGTCTGCAACAAGAGACAATAAGTTATGTCCCTAGCAATTTGGCAGTTAACCGTACACATTTCAATATTTAACAGAATAAGCCTGGGTAAGATTTCACACATATATATGTCATGCGCACGTTATGCCGAGGTCAACGGCCCGATCCAACAAAAAATATAACTGTGCACTGCCGAGGGTCGAATCGCGCGAACCATAGATGCATCTATTTCTACCGAGGCGATCGACCCGATCCACAAATATCAATTTAATTCAAGGAAGCACATGAATGCGCATTTATTTCCGAGATAATTCATACAAATGTCCAATGAAGGTATACATTCGCTTATCTATTTTTTTTTCAAGTCTCTAGCATATCCTATGTGATCACATTAGCAAGAAAATATGGAAACAATTAAGATATAGCATGATACGGTCCCTAAAATACCCGGACAATTAACATAATAGTAGCTACGCACGGACTCTCGTCACCTAGTGCGTACGTAGCCCCGCATTTAATAACAAATTACTCAATTGTTATACCTATGGGGACAATTCCCTCTTACAAGGTTAGAAAAGAGACTCACCTCGCTCCAAAGTGCACTTCCAAATGCCAAGAACAAGTCCAAGACCTCAATTCGGATCCGAACAATCCCAAACTAGTTAAATGGAGTAAGAACTAGTTAATATAGACTCATAAGATAAAATTCTAGCTATTTAAGAAATTTCCCAACCATTAACACAAGTTTCCTAATTTCCGACTTCGGGCCCACGTACCTGGATTCCGAGATTTTTCAAAGGAAGTTGTTCTCTACAACCTGAGGATCAATAATATATGGTCTCTAATTCATTTCATAACAAATTTTGTGGTTAAATCTAAGTTTTGTTAAAACCCAGGGTTTTTGCTCTAACCCCATAATTTTACCTTAATACTAGTGTTTAATCTTCCTAAGACAATGATATTAAACTAGAAATAGGTATCACACACTTACCTCAAGATGCTATGTGAAGTCCTTCTCTCAAAAGCTCCTAAATCGCCCAAAGGAGGAGTGGAAATGTGATAAAAATGACTTAGAACCCGTCTTTAATGAACCTCACTGGTTTAGTGATTTCCGCATCTGCGGTCAGGGGAACGCATCTGCGGGCCCGCATCTGCGAGGATATGGCCGCATCTGCGAAATGGGGAGAGAAGGCTGGGACCGCTTCTGCGGTCTGGAGGACGCATATGCGGAGCCGCATCTGCGGCTTGGGAGCCGCTTCTGCGGTTCCTGACCTGGCTTGCCTGAGCCGCTTCTGCGATACAAGGACCGCATCTGCGGTCTCGCACCTGCGGTCCACCAGTCGCAGGTGCGGTTATGACAGAAGCAACAACCTTCAGCACTTCTCCAATTTTTCCACTTCACTCGAGCCTCGTCCGATTGACGCTCGGAGCTCCCGTGCCCCGCCCGAACATACCGACAAGTCTGAAATCATAAACCGGACCAACTCGAACCTTCGAAACACCACGAACAACACTAAATTTAGGAATCACCCCCTAAAACCAAATGAATCAAACTAATGAACTTCAAGTTCTTAATTTTCCTCCAACGGGTCAAAACGCCCTTAAACTACTCGGATTGACGCCAAATTTTGCGGGTAGGTCTTAAATGATATTTCGGACTTGTACCAGGCTTCGGAACCAACATACGAGCCCGATACCCATGAAATCAATCATTATTTAGTTTCTTTAAATCCTTAATGTTTTAAATTAACAATTTCTAATAAAAATTCATTACTCGGGCTAGGGACATCGGAATTTGATTCTGGACATACGCCTAGGTCCCATATTTTCCTGTGGACCCTCCAGAACCGTCAAAACACGAATCCGAGCCCGTTTGCCCAAATTGTTGACCAAAGTCAAACTTAGCCTTTTAAGAAAATCCTAAAGAGTTAAATGTGTATATTTCAATCCAAACTCTTCTAAATCCCGAACCAACCATCCCCGCAGGTCGTAAATTGGTTAAAGTGAGCACGGAGAGTTTTATTTGGGGGAACGGGGTTCTAACTAGACAAACGACCGGTCGGGTTATTACAATGCATAAGCATTTTTATACTTTTTCTATAATTTTAAAAGCTCCAAATCAATTTATTTCTCCTCTTTTATTTATAAAATATCCAATAATTATCCTTCAAATTACTTTGTGATGATTTAATCATTTAAATTCATTATTTATGACATCATAATTATTTAAATATTTTTAGTGCATTTTTTATTATTGCATTTATATTTTTAGGCTAACATGCAAATCTTTGCAATAATAGACCATGTTAACGTATAATTACATTATTGATGCATAAAATGGTCCATTAAATTTTTAAAATGTTATTTTAAATCATTTTAGTACAAAAAAATATTTTTTGGAAATAATTTATTATTTTTTTAAAATTATATAGTTATTAAAAGTGGCTACTTAAAATCTGGCCTATTTTTATTTCAATTTCAGCCCTAATTCAACCGAATTACCAGCCCAATTCCAATTAAAAAATTACCCAGCCCAAACCTAGATACCCGATCCGGCCCCAAAACCTTTTAATCTCGGCTCTTGATCATAGAGATCAACGGCCACAAACCACCCTTCCTAAAATAAACCAAATGACCCCCCCAACCCTTTCATTACACCATCCGCCACCCTGAATCCCTCTCCTCTCTCAAACTCTCTCAAACCTAACCCTAATCAAACATCACTAACACTCACCTATGGCTATCTACGATGATTTCTCACCACCCCAGGCCTCCAATGACCTCCCTCACGTTAGTCTTGCTATCTCCAGGGTCCTCAAGGGACCAGGGCTAGTTGGCTTGCATCTATGGTTCCTTTCTCGCCTGTTTCAGGCCGTTCCGGTGTGATTCCGAGTAAGATCGTCCTATATTGACTATGATCTATGGGTTTCTAAGCATGTTTCTTCACCTCTGTGTTGTTCTCCTCGAAACCCTAATCTCTTTCTTCTAAACCTCTTAGATCTGTACAGATCTGAGATGATTTGGACTTGTTTCATATGAGTTTTACAACAACCTTGAGATTCTTTACAAGAATCGTATGATGTTCAAGTGATTTTCATCTTTTTCTAAACTAGGGTTTCCGAAAATTTCTTTTACAAAATGTTTGATAATTTTTGAGTGTTTGATCTTCTGTTTCTCATGTGTTTTGACTGATTTTGTAAGTTTACTACAACCTCTACTCGCCTGTACTGAAAGCCCTAATTTTTTGACGTTCTTCGTTTGGTTTCTGAGTACTGGTATATCGACTGTGTTCTTGCTTTGGTTCTTGTGATTTCTCTTTAGCCATTTGAATGTCTCGTGGTTTTCTTACACTAATATGCCACTACTGAGATTCTTAATTCAACTTTTCACTGATTCTATATATTTGTGTTCATCCTCAATATTCGTTTCTTACCTTATCTGCTAAACTTGCTGACTCTTTCGTGATTTTTCCCTCTAACTGAGCCCTATTAGGGTTCTAACCTAATTTTTTTCCGACTAAGTTCTATGTTTCTGTGAAATTTCACTTAGTTTATTTTCTATTTATGGGAGTTGATATATATTCTTTCTAGAAATCAATGTTACTTTGAAATTCTGGCTGATTGATTACTCCGTTAAGATTGGTATGCATAGACTTTATTTATTTCCTTGTTTAATACCCCCATGAACGTCGGAACCCGAATTTCTCTTCATGGAGGGAAAAGGGGGCGCGACAGTAAGTGCCTAGCCTAACCTCGACGAAGTAGTGACGAGGCTAGGACCAGACTATCAAATAAACCTGTGCAGTTATATCATATACAACAAGTAATAATGACTGAAACTAGCAGTTAAAGATGTAAATGGGGAAAACATGCTCGGGGGAAATACCATGTACAAACAGAAATTCAGTAAAGAAACATACGGAATACTACAATTCAACTATAAGCAAGAATAAGGGAATCAATGACATCATACGGACTTGCTCGTGCAATCAAATCATCAAAATAACATAAACAACTACAAGTTTAGCATCAAAATCAAAGAAAATCTCAAGAGCATTCAAAGTTTCAAATTTTACAACTAAGGGTCCGAATCACGTCATATGACCTCCGTTTCTTACCAAATTTTAGAGGCACAACTTAAATATCATATAAGACCTATATCGGGCTCCGGAACCAAAATACGAGTCGGATACCACCAGATTCAAACACATTCAAATTTCCAAAAACTCTTAAAATTTCAGATAAATAATTTTCTTCAAAAATTCATTTCTCGGGCTTGGGACCTCAGAATTTAATTCCGGGCATACGCCCAAGTCCCATATTTCCAACGCACCCTTCGGAATCGTCAAATCACAGGTCCGGGTCCGTTTACCCAAAAGGTTGACCGAATTCAACTTAAATTAAATTTTAAAGGCCAAATTAGCATTTTCATCAAATTTCCACATGAAAGCGTTCCGGATATACACCCGGACCGTGCACGCAAATTGAGGTGAGAAAAAAAGAAGGCTTGTAAGGCCTCAAAACACAGAATTTACTTGTAAATTAAGTGATGACCTTTTGGGTCATCACAATGTAACATATTTATAATTAGTCGTAACAAAATTAAAAAAAAAATATTAAGGCTAGACATTAACTACACGTAGAAGGAGTTCTTGGGCATAAATTTTTTAAAAATTAAGTATAATTTGTTAGGTTTTTTTCCTAATATTTAGTATCTTGATATAAACTAAAATTTTATTTATTAAATTAATTAAATTTTATTCGAACTAAGACCTTATATTTAGGAATTTGATATCAATTAGAACTTAATCAAAATCAATTAAACTTTTATCTTATATTATATATTATATACTATATTAAAAGTACGAACTTCCTTAGCGGAATGTTGTTCGTCTTTTTCTCACTTAAAAAAATGATTTCTTATTGGATAAAAGTGTAAATTAATTTTTTTCTAATATTTAAGTGAAATAAATTCAAATTTTGGTATTAACGAAATGTCATTTGCCTTTTCTGTCTTTTAAAATAGAGTTCACACTAAATAAAATAGTCATTTTACAATTTTACTAGGACTTTAAAATCAACTAAAATTTTTGCTATTAAATATTTTGTTATTTAAATATATAATAATTGCTAAAATTTAGGATCGTTAAACTTTTTACCTTACAAATAAAGATAGATGAAGAAGCTATAGCCCTAGAAAAACTTTATTCTTTATAGACATCATTAATGTAACGATCCGACCGGTCGTTTTGAGCTCTAGCGCGTCGTTCAGTAGTTTGAGGCCATGAGCAACTTCACTTCAGGTATTATGACTTGTACGCATGGTTGGAATTGAATTTCAGGAAGTTCGAAGTTGATTTGGACAAAAAATTCTTATTTCGAAGCTTTAAGCTGAAAGAATTGACTAAGATTGAATTTTTGAGTAAACGACCTCAGAATCGGGATTCGAAGGTTCCGGCAGGTTCGTATGATAATTTCAGACTTGGGCATATGTCCGGATCAGGTTTTAGAAGACCTGAGAACGTTTCGACACATATTGTGGAAGTTAGCCTTTTTTGAAGAATTTCATAAGTTTGGATTGAAGTGCATTTCAGTGTTATCAATGTCCGTTTGGGATTCCGAGTCTGGGAATAGCTCCGTATGGTGATTCTGGTATTGGGAGCGCGATCGGAAGTGAATTCGGAGGCTCGTGGGTCATTTTGGAGTCATTTGGCTAAAGATAGAAATTTGAATGTTTTTGAGGAGTTTGATTGGAACTGGACTTTTTGATATCTGGGTCGGAATCCAATTCTAGAAGTTGGAGTAGGTCCGTAATGTCGAATATGACTTCTGTGCAAAATTTGAGATCAATCGGACGTGATTTGATAGGTTTCGACATCGAATATAGAAGTTTGAAGTTCTAAAGTTCATTAAGCTTGAATTGGGGTGCGATTCCTGATTTCGATGTTGTTTGATGTTATTTGAGGCCTGGAGAAGGTCCGTTTATGTTATGGGACTAGTTTAGGTGATTGGACGGGGCCCCGGGGGTCTCGGGTGTGTTTCAGGGTGGTTTCGGATCATTTCGGGCTGTTTTGCAATAGCTGATGCTAGTGTCTGGTATTGTTCTTCGTGTTCGCGAGGACCCTCCCGCGTTCGCGAAGAAGGATTTGGCTTCAGGGACTCGGTGCTTCGCGTTCGCGAAGAAGGAAATCTCTGTTGCACAGGTCTGACTTCGAAGGGTCATATCTCGCAATCTATAAGGAATTTGGAGATGATCAAAAAATGAAAGTCGTAGACTTTGTGTCTAGTTTTCATAAAAGTAATCCATGTAGCATTTGTATTTGTGTACAAAAGGTTATGTCTAGTACACTACAGGCTGTCCGGGAAGATGAAGAAATTTGTATTGCACAGGGCTGAATTTGGCAGCTTATATCTCAAAATCTATAAGGAACTGGGAGATGATCGAAACACGAAACTTGTAAATCGTGGTGTCTAGTATTCAAAACATTAAACCATTTGTCATTTGAATTTTTGTACATCGAGTTATGGCTATTATACTAGAGGCTGTCTTAGAAGAGTTTGGAAAATGGTTTTTGGGAATTTTCTTCTTCGCGAACGCAATGGGTGTCTCGCGAACGCGAAGAAGAGTCGTCTGGGCAGTGTATAAGTGTAAAGAATTGGGTTTGGCTCATTTCATCTTATTTCCTCCATGGGAGCCGACCTAGGAGCAATTTTGGAGCTCCATTTTCATCATCCATGTCAAGGTAAGTGATTCCCACCTATTGCAAGTTATTTACTTGGATTATATCTAGATTTTAACATGGAAAATCATGTAAATTAGTAGAAATTTTGGGATTTAGAGGAAAACCTAGGAAATTTGTATTCTTGGATTTTAACCACAATTTTGGACATACAATTGAGAGCCAATTATATATTTCAGTTCGTGAGGTTGTGGGTAAACTTTATCTTCAAAAAATTTTGGAATCCGAGCACGTGGGCCCAAGGGCATTTTTTTCAACTTATCGATTGGGGTTAGGGATTGCTATAAATTAGATTATTATGAGTAATTGAGCATGTATTAATGGGTTTACATAATTATTGGCTAGTTTTGGAACGTTGTGCATCAATTTGAGTCTTCGGAAGGGCGTGGAATGCCGGTTATGGAACTTCGAAGCGAGGTAAGTCTCCTTTCTAACCTTGTAAGAGGGAATTATCCACATAGGTGAAATAATTGGTTATGTGCTCCTATTTTTGGGGGCTGCGTACGCACGAGGTGACGAGAGTCCGTGCGTAGCTACTATTATGTTTAAGTCTGGGTAGTCTAGGACCCAAAGCATGTTATGCCTGAAATATTTATAATCTTATTGACAACTGGAATTGCCTAAATCATATCGAATTGGTAAAAAAATTTCTAAAAAAGGGTTAAACCTCATTTTCTTAAATCATTAAAAGAGAATTGACTTTTCCTTGGATAAATGTTTCTTGATAAATTCTTAATTGACTGTTTGAAGGTGTGTTTCTATGAGTACCTGCGTCGCACGTATGATTCACGAGTGGGGTAACTCTATTATTTATATTTGACCACGTCGCACGTATTGTAACGACCCGACCGATCATTTTACTCTTTAGAACCACGTTCCCCCAAATAAAACCTCCCGTGCTTGCTTTATCTGATTTACGACCTGTGGGGATGGTTGGTTCGGATTTTGGAAGGGTTTGGGTTGAAATAGGCTCACTTGATTCCTTAAGATTTTCTTAAAAGGATAAGTTTGACTTTGGTCAAAGCTGTTAGCAAATGGACCCGGATTTGTGTTTTGACGGTCCCAGAGGGTCCATAAGAAAATATGGGACCTGAGCGTATGCCAGGAATCGAATTTCGAGGTCCCTAGCCCGAGTATTGAATTTTTATTGGAAATTGTTAAACTGAAATTCTAAGGATTTAAAGAAACTAAATAATGATTGATCACATGCGTATCGGGCTCGTATGTTGGTTCTGGAGCCCGGTACAGGTCCAATATAACATTTAAGACATGTCCGCAAAATTTGGCGTCAATCCGAGTAGTTTAAGCGCGTTTTGGCTCGTTAGAGGAGAATTAAGAACTTGAAGTTCATAAGTTTGATTCAATTTGCTTTAGGGGGTGATTCTTAGATTTAGCATTGTTTCGGGCATTCCGAAGGTTCGAGCAGGTCCGTTTCATGATTTCAGACTTGTCGGTATGTTCGGGCGGGGCCTGGGAGCCCCGAGTGTCAATCGGACGAGGCTCGAGTGAAGTTGGAAAAGTTGGAAAGGGCTGAAGCATCTGGTTTCTGTCATAACCGCACCTACGGTTGGCCAGCCACAGGTGCGAGACCGCAGAAGCGGTCATTCCCTCGTAGATGCGGCCAAGGCAGGCCAGGCCCAAAACCGCAGAAGCGGCTTCAAGACCATAGAAGTGGTCCCAGCCCGCTTGGCCAATTCCGCAGATGCGACCTATTTCTTGCAGAAGCGGGACCGCAGATGCGGTCCGCTGACCGCAGATGCGGAAATCACTGAAGCAGTGAGCTTCATTTAATACGGGTTCTAAGTCATTTTTGACATTTTGCACTCCTCCATTGGGAGATTTTGGAGCTTTTGAGAGAAGCCTACCACTTAGCATCTTGAGGTAAGTTAACTCTACCTATTCCTAGCTTAATACTTGTGCCTTAGGTAGATTAACACACTAAGATTAAGGTAAAATCATGGGGTTAGAGCAAAACATAGGGTTTTGGTAAAACATAGATTTTTCCACGAAACTGGTTATGAAATGAAGTAGAAATCATATATTATTGATCCTTAGGTTATAAAGAACAACTTCCTTCGAAAAAATTTTGAAATCCGGGCACGTGAGCCCGGGGTCAGATTTTAGGAAACTCGTGTTTAAGGTTGGGAAATTGTGTTAACATTTGGAATGTGATCTTGTGAGCTTGTATTGACTAGTTCTTACCCCATTTAGTAGTTTTGGATCGTTCGGCTACAAATTGGGAGTTCGGGATCATACTTGATATTGGAAGTGCACTTTGGAGCGAGGTGAGTCTCCTTTCTAACCTTGTAAGAGGGAATTGTCCCCATAGGAGTAATAATTATATAGATTTCCACTAAATCGGGGGCTACGTACGCACTAGGTGACGAAAGTCCGTGCGTAGCTACTATCATGCCAAATGTTCGGGTAGTTTAGGGCCCATATCTTGCTATATTTGCAAAAATGTTATATGCCCTCCTGCTAATGTGATCATTTAGGATATGCTAGAGAGTTGGAAATGAACATAAATGAACATATGTATTGTTGAGCACTTGTATGAGTTGATTTGAATATAAATGCGCATTCTTGTATTTCTTTGCTGATAATTGATATTTGTGGATCGGACCAATCGCCTTGGTAGAAATAGATGCATCTATGGTTCGCGCCATTCGACCATCTGGCAGTGCACAGTTTCTTTTCTGTTGGATCGGGCCGTCGACCTCGGCATAATGTGCGCATGATATTTATGTGAATTATTACTGATGACTTTCTGATTAATGGTTTGAATTGTAAATGATTAACTGTGATATTAAAATGACATAACATATAAATCATTATTTCGACCGCTATCTAATTGTGACCTTCATGTCTGGCATGATATCATATTATATTAGTTGACCCTAGTAGGTATCAAGTCGACCTCTCGTCTCTACTTCTTCGAGATTAGACGGGATACTTACTGGGTACATATTGTTTATGTACTCATACTACCCTTCTGTACTTAATTGTACAGGCCCTGAGGCAGGTTCACCTGGATATCAAATTGGTGCGCGTCCCTGATCATAGTTCGGGACTTCTACGGTGAGCTGCTTCCCTTCCTGTGCCGATCAGCATCTTGATGGAGTCTTCCTTACTTTTGACTGTCTATTCTGTTTCAGACAGTAGGATAGGGTTATTATGTTGTATCTTCTACTAGTTGCCCACACTTGTGACACCAGGTCTTGGCACACACATTAGTATACTATTCTTTTGGGATATGTATAATTATTTTGGTACATTACTGGTTATTACTTGTTTTAACCTTAACTTAAGAAATTGCTGCAGTTATTTGGTAAAAGTAAAATGAGAACTTATTTATATTTTTGTGTTGGCTTGCCCGGCAATGGTAATGGGCGCCATCACGACCTATTATGGAAATGGGTTGTGACAACATGGTATCAGAGCACTAGGTTGTAACGACCCGACCGGTCATTTTTAGAATTCACGCCCCGATCCCCCATTAACTGTTTCGCCTAGGTTCATTTCTGCTATTTTGGTTGCCGGGACGTTCGGTGTTGAGTTTTGGAGAGTTCTGGGACACTTAGTCCCTAAATGAGAGCTTAAGAGTTGAAAAATGGTCCGTAATCAGAACAGTGTGAAGACGACCTCGAAATGGAAATCCGATGGTTCCGTTAGCTCTGTTAGGTGATTTCGGGGTTGGGAGCGTGTTCGGAATGTATTTTGGAAGTCCGTAGCTAATTTAAGCTTGAAATGCCGAAGTTTGAATTTTTGAAGTTTCCGGTCCGATAGTGAGATTTTGATCCGAGGGTCGAAATGGAATTCCGGAAGTTGCAGTAGCTCCGTCATGTCATTTGGGATGTGTGTTCAAAATTTTAGGTCATTCGGACGTGGTTTGGTTAGGTTTTTGATCGAAAGCATATTTTGAAGATTTGGAAGTTCATAAGCTTGATTTTTTGTTTGATCCGTCATTTCGATGTTGTTTTATGTGATTTGAAACTTCGAGCGAGTCCGTGTTAGGTTATGTGACTTATATGCGTGATTAGTCGGGGTCCCGGGGGCCTCGGGTGTGTTTCGGGTGGGCTACGGATCCTTTTCTTCTATTTTTGAACTGCTGAACTGCTGCTTCTGATATCCTTCTACGCGATCGCGAAGCCTCTCCCGCGATCGCGAAGGTATAATTTTCCTCACTTCGCGATCGCATCTCAGATCCCGCGTTCGCATAGAGCAATCTCAGGACTTTGGTATTCCTTCAACGCGTTCGCACTCATGGTTACGCGATCGCGAAGCACTGTCTTCCTCTTCTCCGCGTTCGCGTTCCTATCATTGCATTCGCAATGTACATTTTCTGGGCCTTCTCGAATTCCTCTACGCAATCGCGACCTTTGTTCCGTGATCGCGATGAACAAATCGCTGGGCAGGCAGAATTAAATCCCAAATTCGAGGATTTTATCTTTTTATCACATTTTTTGACTTCTAGAGCTCGGTCCTTGGCGATTTTTGAAGGGATTTTCACCTGGGCAACTTGGGTAAGTAATTCTCACTCGATTTAGACCAATTTCTATGAATCTCCTCTTAATTTCATCCTTTAATTTCACATTTTTGATGAAAATTGGGTAGAACTTCATAGACCGAATTATTGAGTTTTGAGGGGGTGTTTGACCTCCGATTTGAGAGATTTTTATATGGTTAGACTCGTGAGAGTACGAGGGTTCTGAAAATGCTAAATTTATCCGGTTCCGAGACGTTTGCCTGAGGGGCGTTTCGGTCATTTTGCCTAATTTCGCGCTTTAGCTTTGAATTAAATAGTAGAATCCGTTGCTTGAGATGTTAATTATAATGTGTGATTTAATTGAATAGATTTGGGCCATTTGGAGTCGAGTACTCGTGGCAAGTACGTGGTTGCTA
>NW_017670529.1:159419-199736 GCF_001879085.1 Nicotiana attenuata
CAGTTGATAGGTATAGGGACAGACTGCACAACAGTGAGGATAGTTGGAGTCGTCAGTGGGTTGACTTCACTTACTTTCGAGTTAGAGGGCAGGGCCCGCAGATGGTGGCAGTCTTATGTTCATGGCAGACCCGTAGGTTTTCCTCCTATCACTTAGAGTCAGTTCACGCAGTTCTTTTTGGACAGGTATATTCCACCCTCTGAGAGGGAAGAGCTGCAGTATCAGTTTGAGCAGCTTGAGCAGGGTCAGATATCCGTGACTGATTATGAGGCAAGGTTTTCTGAGCTATCCCGCCATGCATTGATGATACTTCCTACTAACGCAGAGATGGTGCGGAAGTTTGTTGTAGGGTTGCATTCTGGCATCAGAGACAACATGGCCCGAGAGGCGGAGATAGGGACTCCTTATCAGTTAGTAGTGGAGATTGCTCAGAGGATTGAGGGCTACCGTCTGAGGGGTAGGGAGCATATGCAGCAGGATAAGAGGGCTAGATTCTCCAGAGAGTTCAGAGGTGCCCCGGCTAGGGGCAGAGGTCAGTTTGGGAGGGGACAGCCCAGCAAGCCCCCATATTCAGCACCACCACCTGCTCGGGGTGCTCCGGCACGTCCCTATTTCAGCGTCATACCAGAGAGTTCTTACCGCCCACCAGCTATTCAGGGTTCCTCCGATGGGTATTTAGGACCTCAGGGTTCTTCTGATTCTTATTTCAGTGCTATGGCGGAGAGTTCATACCGTCCACCGGCTATTCAGGCTTCTTCCAGTGGGTCTTCAGGCCATCAGGGTCAGCCATCAGGGCAGCAGGTCGCCGCACCACGGGGTTGTTTTGAGTGCAGAGACCTTGTTCATATGAGGAGATACTGCCCCAGGCTTTGGGGCAAGGCAGTACAGCAGGGTCAGCAGCCTATGATTTCAGCACCGGCTTCCCCGCCACCAAAAGGTGGAGGGCAGAATGGTAGGGGTGGTCCTAGAGGTTGAGGCCAGGCAGGGAGAGGTCAGCTAACTACTGCTCAGTCAGGTGGATTCCAGCCAGCCGGCGCTCCAGCCAGATTCTATGCCCTTCCGGCTAGGCCAGGTACACTGGCCTCAGAAGCCGTCCTCACAGGTATTATTTCCATCTGCAGTAGAGATGCTTTGGTATTATTTGATCCAGGGTCTACCTATTTGTATGTGTCATCTCTGTTTGCTCGTTTTCTGATTATTGCTCCTGAGCCTTGGGCACTCCTGTTCATGTGTCCACTCCTTTGGGCGATTCTGTGGTTGTTGATCGGATCTACCGATCCTGTGCGGTCACATTCTGTGGTTTCGAGACTAGAACAGACCTCCTGTTGCTTGATATGATCGATTTTGATATCATCCTGGGTATGGATTGGTTATCTCCATATCATGCCGTCCTAGATTGCCATGCCAATTTTGTTACTTTAGCGATTCCAGGGTTGCAAGGGTTGGAGTGGAGGGTTCCACAGTTAATACATCTAGCTGGGTTATCTCTTTCCTGAAGGCTCGGCAAATGGTCAAGAAGGGGTGTTTGGCGTATTTGTCTTATGTTAGGGAAACCATCGCAGAGTCCCCGACGATTGATTCAGTTCCAGTAGTTCGGGAGTTCGCCGATGTGTTTCCTTCTAATCTTCCTGGCATGCCACCGGATCGTGATATTGATTTCTGTATTGATTTGGCTCCAGGCACCCAGCCTATATCTATCCCACCGTACCATATGGCTCCGAAGGAGCAGCTTGAGGAGTTGTTAGCAAAGGGGTTTGTTAGACCCAGTGTATAGCCTTGGGGTGCACCACTGTTATTTGTGAAGAAGAAGGATGGGACTATGCGGATGTGCATTGACTATCGCAAGCTGAACAAGGCTACCATCAAGAATAAGTACCCATTGTCGCGCATTGATGATTTGTTCGACCATTTGCAGGGTGCTAGGGTGTTCTCTAAGATCGACTTGAGGTCGAGGTACCATCAGTTGAAGATTGGGACTCGGATGTTCCGAAGACCGAATTTCGGACGAGGTATGGCCATTATGAGTTTCTAGTGATGTCTTTTGGCTCGACTAATGCCCCAGCAGCATTTATGGACTTGATGAACAGGGTCTTCAGGCCTTATATTGATTGATTTGTCATCGTTTTCATTGACGACATCTTGATATACTTCCGTAGCCTGGGGGAGCACGAGTAGCATTTGAGGGTAGTGCTCCAGACCTTGCGAGAGCAGAAGCTATAGGATAAGTTCTCCAAGTGTGAGTTCTGGCTAGAGTCAGTGGCATTATTGGGGCATATTGTGTCAGGAGAGGGTATTAAAGTGGACCCCAAGAAGATTGAGGCAATTCATAGTTGGCCACGTCCTACTTCAATGACCGAGATCAGGAGCTTCTTGGGGTTAGAAGGCTATTACAGATGATTCGTGCAGGGCTTTTCATCTATTGCATCCCCTCTGACTAGATTGACCCAGAAGGGTGCTCCTTTCCATTGGTCCGATGATTGTGAGGCGAGCTTTCAGAAGCTCAAGACAGCCTTGACTACAGCACCAGTTCTTGTGTAGCCTTCTGGTTTAGGGATGTATACGGTATATTGTGATGCTTCACGCGTTGGATTGGGGTGTGCATTGATGCGAAGGGGCGAGTTATTGCTTATGCTTCGTTCCAGCTGAAGATTTATGAGAAGAATTATCATGTGCACGATTTAGAGTTGGCCTCGATTGTTCATTCTCTCAAGAAATGGAGGCATTATCTGTATGGGGTGTCATGTGAGGTTTATACTGATCATCGCAGCTTACAGCATTTGTTCAAGCAGAGGGATCTCAATTTGAGGCAGCGTAGGTGGCTTTAGTTACTAAAGGATTATGACATCACCATTCGTTATCATCCGGGCAAGGCAAATGTGGTCGCGGATGCCTTAAGCAGGAAGGTAGAGAGTATGGGTAGCTTGGCATTCATTCCAGAAGGGGAGAGACCACTAGCTTTGGACATTCAGTCCTTGGCAAACAAACTTGTGAGGTTGGATATTTCGCAGCCCAGCCGAGTCCTTGCGTTTATTGTTGCTCAGTCTTCGTTATTGGGACAGATCAAGGCCCGGCAGTTCGATGATCCCCACTTGGCGGTTCTTAGAGAGTCGTCTGGGCAGTGTATAAGTGTAAAGAAATGGGTTTGGCTCATTTCATCTTATTTCCTCCATGGGAGCTGACCGAGGAGCAATTTTGGAGCTCCATTTTCATCATCCATGTCAAGGTAAGTGATTCCCACCTATTGCAAGTTAATTACTTGGATTATATCTAGATTTTAACATGGAAAATCATGTAAATTAGTAGAAATTTTGGGATTTAGAAGAAAACCTAGGAAATCTGTATTCTGGATTTTAACCACAATTTTGGACATGAAATTGAGAGCCAATTATATACTTGAGTTCGTGAGGTTGTGGGTAAACTTTATCTTCAAATAATTTCGGAATCCGAGCACATGGGGTAGGGGGCATATGCAGCAGGATAAGAGGGCTAGATTCTCCAGAGAGTTCAGAGGTGCCCCGGCTAGGGGCAGAGGTCAGTTTGGGAGGGGATAGCCCAGCAGGCCTCCATATTCAGCACCACCACCTTCTCGGGGTGCTCCGGTGCATCCCTATTTCAGTGCCATACCTGAGAGTTCTTATCGCCCACCAGTTATTCACGGTTCCTTCGATGGGTATTCAGGCCCTCAGGGTTGTTCTGATTCTTATTTCAGTGCTATGCGAGAGAGTTCATACCGTCCACCGGCTATTCAGGCTTCTTCCAGTGGGTCTTTAGGCCATCAGGGTCAGCCATCAGGGCAGCAGGTTGCCGTACCGCGGGGTTGCTTCGATTGCAGAGACCTTGGTCATATGAGGAGATATTGCCCCAGGGTTCGGTACAAGGCAGTACAGCAGGGTCAGCAGCCTATGATTTCAGCACCGGCTGCCCCACCACCTAGAGGTGGAGGGCAGACTGGTAGGGGTCGTCCTAGAGGTGGAGGCCAGGCAGGAAGAGGTCAGCCAGCTACTGCTCAGTCGGGTGGAGGCCAGCCAGCCGACGCTCCAGCCAGATTCTATGCCCTTCCGGCTAGGCCAGATGCATTGGCCTCAGATGCCGTCATCACAAGTATTATTTCCATCTGCGGTAGAGATGCTTCAGTATTATTTTATCTAGGGTCTACCTATTCGTATGTGTCATCTCTGTTTGCTTGTTTTTTGGTTATTGCTCCTACGCCCTTGGGCACTCCTATTCATGTGTCCACTCCTGTAGGCGATTCTTTGGTTTTGGATTGGATCTACCGGTCTTGTGTGGTCATATTATGTGGTTTCGCGACTAGATCAGACCTCTTGTTGCTTGATATGGTCAATTTTGAGATCATCCTGGGTATGGATTGGTTATCTCCATATCACGTCTTCCTAGATTGCCATGCCAAGACTGTTACTTTAGCGATGCCAGGGTTTCCAGGGTTGGAGTGGAAGGGTTCCACAATTGATACATCTAGCCGGGTTATCTCTTTCCTGAAGGCTCGGCAAATGGTCGAGAAGGGGTGTTTGGCGTGTTTGGCTTATGTTCGGGACACCATCGCAGAGTCCCCGACGATTGATTCAGTTCCAGTAGTTCGGGAGTTCATCGATGTGTTTCCTTCTGATCTTCCTGGCATGCCACCGGATCGTGATATTGATTTCTGTATTGATTTGGCTCGAGGCACCCGACCTATATTTATCCCACCGTACCGTATGGCGCCGAAGGAGTTGAAGGAGCAGCTTGAGGAGTTGTTAGCAAAGGGGTTTGTTAGACCTAGTTTATATCCTTGGGGTGCACCAGTGTTATTTGTGAAGAAGAAGGATGGGACTATGCGGATGTGCTTTGACTATCGCCAGTTGAACAAGGATACCATCAAGAATAAGTACCCGTTGCCGCGCATTGATGATTTTTTTGACCAGTTGCAGGGTGCTAGGGTGTTCTCTAAGATCGACTTGAGGTCGGAGTACCATCAATTGAAGATTCGGGACTTGGATGTTCCGAAGACCGCATTTCGGATGAGGTATGGCCACTATGAGTTTCTGGTGATGTCCTTTGGCTTGACTAATGCCCCAGCAGCATTTATGTACTTGATGAACAGGGTCTTCAGGCCTTATATTGATTCCTTTGTCATCGTCTTCACTGACGACATCTTGATATTCTCCCGTTGCCTGGGGGAGCACGAGTAGAATTTGAGGGTAGTGCTCCAGACCTTGCGAGAGCAGAAGCTATATGCTAAGTTCTCCAAGTGTGAGTTCTGGCTAGAGTCAGTGGCATTCTTGGGGCATATTGTGTCAGGAGAGGGTATTAAAGTGGACCCCAAGAAGATTGAGGCAGTTCAGAGTTGGCCACGTCCTACTTCAGTGACCGAGATTAGGAGCTTCCTAGGGTTAGCGGGCTATTACAGGCGATTCGTGCAGGGTTTTTCATCTATTGCATCACCTCTGACTAGATTGACCCAGAAGGGTGCTCCTTTCCATTGGTCCGATGATTGTGAGGCGAGCTTTCAGAAGCTCAAGACAGCTTTGACTACAGCACCAGTTCTTGTGTTGCCTTCCGGTTTAGGGATATATATGTTTTATTGTGACGCTTCACGCGTTGGATTGGGGTGTGTATTGATGCAGGAGCGGCGAGTTATTGCCTATGCTTCGTGCCAGTTGATGATTCACGAGAAGAATTATCCAGTGCACGATTTAGAGTTGGTCGTGATTGTTCATGCTCTCCAGATGTGGAGGCATTATCTGTATGGGGTGTCATGTGAGGTTTATACTAATCATCGCAGATTACAACATTTTTTCAACCAGAGGGATCTCAATTTGCGGCAGCGTAGGTGGCTTGAGTTGCCGAAGGATTATGACATCACAATTCTTTATCATCCGGGCAAGGCAAATGTGGTCGCGGATGCTTTAAGCAGGAAGGCAGAGAGTATGGGTAGCTTGGCATTCATTCCAGCAGGGGAGAGGCCACTAGCTTTGGACATTCAGTCCTTGGCTAACAAACTTGTGAGGCTGGATATTTCGGAGCCCAACCGAGTCCTTCCGTGTGTTGTTGCTCAGTCTTCATTATTAGGACAAATCAAGGCCCGGCAGTTGGATTGGGTCGTCGACCTCGGCATAATGTGCTCATGTTATTTATGTGAATTATTATTGATGACTTTTTGATTAATGGTTTGAATTGTAAATGATTGACTGTGATATTAAGATGACATGACTTATAAATTATTATTTCGACCGCTATCTAATTGTGACCTTCATGTCTGGCATGATCTCATTTTATATTAATTGACCCTAGTAGGTATCAAGTCGACCTCTCATCTCTACTTCTTCGAGATTAAACGGGATACTTACTGGGTACATATTGTTTATGTACTCAAACTACGCTTCTGCACTTAATTGTACAGGCCCTGAGCCAGGTTCATCTAGCTATCAGACCGGTGCACGTCCCTGATCGTAGTCCGAGACTTCCACGGTGAGCTGTTTCCCTTCCTGTGCCGATCAGCAGCTTGATGGAGTCTTCCTTACTTTTGACTGTCTATTCTGTTTCAGACAGTAGGATAGGGTTATTATGTTGTATCTTCTACTAGTTTCCTACACTTGTGACACCAGGTCTTGGCACACACATTAGTAGGCTATTTTTTGGGGTATGTATAATTATTTTGGTACATTACTGGTTATTACCTATTTAAACCTTAACTTAAGAATTTGTTGCAGTTATTTGGTAAAAGTAAAATGAGAACTTATTTATATTTCCGCGTTTGCTTTCCCGGCAATGGTAATGGGTGCCATCACGACCTATTATGGAAATGGGTCGTGACACGTATGATTTGCGAGCGGGGTAATAGATGCATCTATGGTTCGCTCCATTCGACTCTCTGGCAGTGCACATTTTAAATATTTATTGGATTGGATCGTACGACCTCGGCATGATTTATGCATGCTTGTAATTCTTCCTTGAGATGTACAAATTGATATTGCTTCCCTGGTCTGAGATAAATTGATAAAAGATAAATTGATAAATAATGGATTATGAATTTGGAGACTTCTAAATATAAAAAGGAATATTTACTTGTTTCTTTACTTACTTGAGTTTACTGCCGTTTTTAATAAATCTATGATTATTCGCATTATTAATATATTATTATTGGACCACTAGTAAGTGTCGAAGTCGACCTCTCATCTCTACTTCTTCAAGGTTAGACGGGATACAAACTGGGTACATGTTGTTTTTGTACTCATACTACACTTGCTGTGCATTTTTGTTGCACAGGAACATGTATGTCTTGTGGCCTAGTTGGGCGCAGCGGCATAGTTGATACGGAGACATAGGTGAGTTGCACCTCTCGAGACGACCCGTAGCCAGCAAAGTCTCCTTCAGAGTATTATATTGTATCTTGTTTTCTGTCCAATTTGTATTCCGGACAGTTGTTGTATTATATTATTTCCTAGAAACAGCTCATGCACTTGTGACACCAGGTTCTGGGATGATTATGGGTTATTCTGTATTAACTTCTAAACATTCTTTTATTTATTTTGTAAAGATTATCTTTTACTAGCCAAACTGAAGGAAAATCATAGTTTTCATAATTATTTAAACGAGAATTTAATTAAGTATTTATGGTTGGCTTGCCTGACAGCGGTGTCTGGCGCCATCACGACCCATAGTGGATTTTGGGTTGTGACAACATGGTATCAAAGCACTAGGTTCCCTTAGGTATCACGAGTCATGAGCAAGTCTAGTAGAGTCTTGCGGATCGGTACGGGGACGTCTGTACTTATCTTCGAGAGGCTACAGGGCTGTTAGAAGCACTCCCCTTCTTGATTTCTCATCGTGCGATTTGATTCCTTTGAGTCTTATGCCCATGTTTCCTTCATACTCAATCTTATGCCACGTGAAGCGCTTATTATAACTCGGGAATTGAGGAATTGAAATGGTACTGCGGATGTGGTGCGGGATGTTTCCTCCTGCGTATTTGACTGGGCAACGAAGGATGAGGAAGGGCATGTGGGAAGTGTCTTGTGGTGATTAAACTCCTAGAAGGCCAAGTGTGGGAAACTGGAGTCGAGTAGTTGCTTAAAGGAGTGAGTTTGACCAAAGTGGGAGAGTGGCAGAGCAGCACAAGGGTTCTGTGGTAGGATGACTACACTCCTTGAGAAAAGTTTAGAGTGATTTGGGATTCATGGTGGATAGTGACTAGGTCTACAAGCTTAATTTGAAATATTGGCTAGCATAACGGCGGGAGATTTTATATGACAGAAAGGATCTGCTTGATGTGAAGAAGGATACAACATAACTTTGAATTGGAAGATATTATCACTCATTTAGTTGATGTCCATGAGGAGTGAATGGACTTGTGTAGTTGGTGAATGAGCACGGGCTCAGGTGGGCCATCTCCTATGAGCAGGTCAGCGGTCGCGTGGTTGGTGAAGCTCATGGGAAGGATTTTACTAGCTATCCGGTAAGAGGTCTAATATGTGAATTTTGCTAGAGATTCAGAGTGTTCATGAAATGCTAAAGCAAGGATTTCGAGGAATCTGGCGGTTTAATTGCGCAAGGTCATGTCAATAAGAGATAAAGAATCTTGGTGGGTTCCAAAGTTGTGTAATAGTGGCTTCAAGCTAAGTGGGAGAGTCCCACCGCCTACGGTTGGATTGCCTGGTTGCCTATTTGTGAGATTTTTAGTTATCGACATATTGATGGGTGCTGCGACTAAGGAAAGAGAATATCAGTGGTAATTTAAGCAAACGAATTGAAGAATATGTTCCATAATTGGCACTATCGATTCATGATCAGGCTTTGGGAAGACTCAGGGATTATGCTTCACGTAGAAGTGAGTTGCAAGGAAGGTGATTCAGCCGGGTGCTTCTTTGAGAGGGCGGTCAAGTGCTAGTGGAACCTTGCAGTTGATTATAGTCGGGACCAAGTCAGAGTGGGTGACTCTCAATAACGGTCCTAGTGGGTTCAAAGGTTAAGATGTGGTGCCTAAGGGTTTCGACTCCATAGTATGATTGAGTATCGAGCTTTTGCAGCAGAGTATGATAAGGAGCTTATTGTGTTCTATGTTATCTTCGATTTGCGGTATAAATTGAGAGGAATGTGAGAAAATGACTTCGAATTCATAGAGGAATTATCAGAATGGGTGTACCAGTTGAGGATGTGAATATGTGCATAAGGAGGGTATGAGATGGTTCGTGGGAGTTGAGACAACGTGGTCTCGTGAAATAAGGTCACTCAGGATGAGTGCGGATTTGGGTTCGTGATATTTTGAATGGGGCTACTATTATTCCTAAGTCAAGCCCAGAGTGAATTGGAAGGAGTAAAATCAGTCAGTAATGGTTGAATTGGTATAATCGTGGCAACGATTAGTTCCTTCAGCGTGTTAAGTTATACACATGATAACAGTAATGCGTGCGAGGTTTGACAGTCGTTGTAATTGATTTTATTTGGAGGCTTTTGTGTATTATGGCCTATTATGTGCAGATGGATCTGGAAGAGTTATGGTGGTGACCATTACTTGAGGTTGGTATTTTCTGCGGTTATGAGAATTTAGTCACGGGTTGTAATGGTTCTCTTAAAATGAGTTAAGTAAAAGGCTTCTATATGATGAAGTGTTTACCCTATTAGTGCTTCAGGAGTTATGATGAAATTCTTGTACTCTTGCGCATTGTAATGATTAAGTGCCGTGAGTAGCATGGGATTTGGAAGTTGAGAATCAAGGTTGCGGTTTGGTGTTAACAAGGAGGTCACGGGATCGGATGAGCGGGAAAAGAATTTATATGTTTAGAGTAAGCTGGTATTATCCTCAACGTCACCTGAGATCAGTGTCATGAGTAAGAGGTTTTGTGTATTGACTTGCGGATCCTTGATTCGCTTTGCAACATTTGTATGGTCGGTGGTATGGATGTGCAGACTTGTTACTTGGTGCAGAAGGCTATGGGAGCATATCCCACGGAAAAATTGTATAAGTGTGACGTGTAGTCACTTAATTGATTGAGGATTTAAACCAAGCATGGAGAATGTGGTGCTATCGCTAATTGAGAATTTATTCATGAAGGGCACTGCGTTCATTTGGTTGTGGAATATGGAAGGTTGTTCCGGATTGGACGGTTGTTCTTCTGTGTTATGGGAAAATGGGGCTATTATGGACCCAGGAAAGATTATTAGCCTAGTTTGGTACGATCAGAATCGGCTTGAGGTCTATGAATAGATTTAAATATGAATATGGGCTCTATATCAGGCCGGATGTGTTCATTTCAGCATAGCGCTCCTTATGGAGGAGTATTCGGACGTTGGATGTTATTTCATCGTCGGCTATTTTATGTAATGCTATATTATGCCATGTCAGTTGTGAAATGGCTTGATAGATTTCTTGTGTATGGAGGTTCCGCGTAGCGATGGTGTTATGTGAGCAGGATGGCTCTTAAGATTCAGATCATATATCGCACTTCAGTTGTGCTTGAGTTTTGTAGCTTATGGCGCTATCTATCTCCACAGGGATGGTATTATGCACTTACCATGCTTGTGGCCGATATTCGGTATTTTGTAGTAATGAGTGATTTTGCTTGGTGTGTATCTTCTTATGTGAATTTTATGTGTGGATCGGGTTGCACGCCACCACGGGTATGTTGTTCGCATCGAGTTGCACGCCGCAACAGTGTGATGTTGAGTACAGTTCCCTATATCTGTTTTTGTGTGTTTTGTTTCCCATTTTCTAAGGAACGTTCATACTAGTTGCGTGAGTTGAGTAGTCCCTTTCAGAGTTTGTTTTCCATATATATAACGTTCGAGCTTGTGGCCTATTGGCGCATTGTGGCATCATCTGGAAATTTTGATCATGACCGGGGTAGCTTATTGCTTGTGCAGTTCATACTGGGTGAGACGAGATTATTGGATCTAGGATCAGTGCAGTCGGATTATATGAAGTATATTAAAGAGCAAAGATCATTATTTGGTTTAGAATGACGTAATGGTTCTTGTCAAAAGCATAGACTCAATGATTTGTTGACTCGGCAGTTGGTTATGAATTTCTACACTTCTCTTCTGTCGTGGCAGTATTGCGAGAGTTGGAACAAGACTTATATATATCATGAGGTGCATTGTGAGCATCATATTCAGGGAATGTCGGTTATTATGATCAAAAAATATTATTATGGTCTTATGAATGATATGGTGCATGGTGAGAATTCACCAAAGGCATGCAGTCATATTTTGGTACCTCGTGTAGTGATTAATACGATGTTCATATATTGGAAGCAGGCCTGGCAGAGAATTCCGGATTGTTGGAATTGGGCTCTAAGCTTATTTGCTTGAATAAAAGGGAATATCTTCAGAATTGATCGAGCTAATGTTCTCAACTGGGTTGTAGCAGCACGGGTAGGTGAACAAGCTGTTAAACAGTGATTTCGGACAACTCCAGCGCAGTTCTTAGCACGTTCAAGGACGAACGTATGTTTAAGTGGGAGAGAATGTAACGACCCGACCGGTCGTTTTGAGCTCTAGCGCTTCGTTCAGTAGTTTGAGGCCATGAGCAGCTTCACTTCAGGTATTATGACTTGTACGCATGGTCAGAATTGAATTTCGGGAAGTTCGGAGTTGATTTGGAAAGAGGATTCTCATTTCGGAAGCTTTAAGCTGAAAGAATTGACTAAGATTGGATTTTTGAGTAAACGACCTCAAAATCGGGATTCGAAGGTTCCAGCAGGTTCGTATGATGATTTCGGACTTGGGCGTATGTCCGAATCAGGTTTTAGAAGACCCAGGAACGTTTTGGCACATATTGTGGAAGTTAGCCTTTTTTGAAGAATTTCATAAGTTTGGATTGAAGTGCATTTCAGTGTTATCAATGTCCGTTTGGAATTCCGAGTAGGGGAATAGCTCCGTATGGTGATTCTGGTGTTGTGAGCACGATCGGAAGTGAATTTGGAGGTCCATGGGTCATTTTGGAGTCATTTGGCTAAAGATAGAAATTTCAATGCTTTTGAGGAGTTTGACCAGAAGTGGAATTTCCGATATCGGGGTCGGAATCCAATCCGGAAGTTGCAGTAGGTCCGTAATGTCGAATGTGACTTGTGTGCAAAATTTGAGATCAATCGGACGTGATTTGCTAGATTTCGACATCGAATGTAGAAGTTTGAAGTTCTAAAGTTCATTAAGCTTGAATTGGGGTGCGATTCATTATTTCGATGTTGTTTGATCTCATTTGAGGCCTCGAGCAGGTCCGTATTACGTTATGGGACTGGTTTGTGTGATTGGACGGGGCCCCGGGGGCCTCAGGTGTATTTTGGGGTGGTTTCGGATCATTTCGGGCTGTTTTTCAATAGCTGATGCTGGTCTCTGGTATTGTTCTTCGCATTCGCGAGGATCCTCCCGCGTTCGCGAAGAAGAATTTGGCTTCAGGGACTCTGTGCTTTGCGTTCGCGAAGAGATCCCTGCGTTCGCGAATAAGGAAATCTCTGTTGCATAGGTCTGACTTCGGAGGCTCGTATCTCGCAATCTATAATGAATTTGGAGATGATCCAAAAATAAAAGTTGTAGCCCTTTGTTCGTAATTTTCAGAAAAGTAAACCATGTAGCATTTGTATTTTTGTAGAAAACGTTATGGCTAGTACACTACAGGCTGTCCAGGAAAATGAAGAAGAAATTTGTGTTGCACAGGCCTGACTTTGGTACCTTATATATCAAAATCTATAAGGAATTGGGAGATGACAAAAACGTGAAAGTTGTAGATCTTGGTGCCTAGTTTTCAAAATATTAAACCATTTGTCACTTGAAGTTTTGTACAAAGAGTTATGGCCATTATACTAGAGGTTGTCTTAGAAGAGTTTGGAAAATAGTTTTTGGGAATTTTCTTCTGCACGAACGCGATGGGTGTCTCGTGAATGCGAAAAAGAGTTGTCTGGGCAGTGTATAAGTGTAAAGAAATGGGTTTGACTCATTTCATCTTATTTCCTCCATGGGAGCCGACCTAGGAGCAATTTTGGAGCTCCATTTTCATCATCCATGTCAAGGTAAGTGATTCCCACCTAGTGCAAGTTAATTACTTGGATTATATCTACTTTTTAACATGGAAAATCATGTAAATTAGTAGAAATTTTGGGATTTAGAAGAAAACCTAGGAAATTTGTATTCTTGGATTTTTAACCACGATTTTGGACATGAAATTGAGAGCCAATTATATATTTGAGTTCGTGAGGTTGTGGGTAAACTTTATCCTCGAAAAATTTGGAATCCGAGTACGTGGGCCCGAGGGCGTTTTTGTCAACTTTTCGATTGGGTTAGGGATTGCTATAAATTAGATTATTATGAGTAATTGAGCATGTATTAATGGGTTTACATAATTATTGGCTAGTTTTGGAACGTTGTGCATCAATTTGAGTCTTCGGAAGGGCGTGGAATGTCGGAGCGAGGTAAGTCTCCTTTCTAACCTTGTAAGAGGGAATTGTCCCCATAGGTGAAATAATTGGTTTTGTGCTTCTATTTGTGGAGGCTGCGTACGCACGAGGTGACGAGAGTCCGTGCATAGCTACTATTATGTTTAAGTCCGGGTAGTCTAGGACCTAAAAACATGATATACCTGAAATATTTGTATTCTTATTGACAACTGAAATTGCCTAAATCATATCGAATTGGTAAAAGAATTTCTAAAAAAGGGTTAAACCTCATTTTCTTAAATCGTTAAAAGAGAATTGACTTTTCCTTGGATAATTGTTTCTTGATGAATTCTTAATTGACTTTTTTAATGTGTGTATCTATGAGTACATGCGTCGCACCTATGATTCACGAGCGGGGTAACTCTATTATTTATATTTGACCGCATCGTACGTATGTGTAAGGACACGACCGGTCGTTTTGAGCTCTAGCGCATCGTTCAGCAGTTTGAGGCCATAAGCAGCTTCATTTCAGGTATTATGACTTGTACGCATGGTTGGAATTGAATTTCGGGGAGTTCGGAGTTGATTTGTAAAGAGAATTCTCATTTCGGAAGATTTAAGTTGAAAGAATTAGCTAAGATTGAATTTTTGAGTAAACGACCTCGGTATCGGGATTCGAAGGTTCCAGCAGGTTCGTATGATGATTCCGGACTTTGGCGTATGTCCGGATCGGGTTTTGGAAGACCCGGGAACGTTTTGGCGCCTATTGTGGAAGTTAGCATTTTGGAGGAATTTCATAAGTTTGGGTTGAAGTGCATTTCAGTGTAATCAATGTCCGTTTGGGGTTCCGAGTCTGGGAATAGCTCCGTATGGTGATTCTGGTGTTGGGAGCGCAATCGGAAGTGAATTCGGAGGTCCGTGGGTCATTTGGAATGATTTGGCTAAAGATAGAAATTGGAAGGTTTTTGCGAAGTTTGACCGGAAGTGGACTTTTTAATATCGGGGTCGGATTCGATTCCGGAAGTTGGAGTAAGTCCGTAATGTCAAATGTAACTCGTGTGCAAAATTTGAGATCAATTGGACGTGATTTGATATGTTTTGGCATCGAATGTAGAAGTTTGAAATTCTAAAGTTCATTAAGCTTGGATTTGAGGTCAATTTATGATTTTAGCGTTGTTTGATATGATTTGAAGCCTCGAGTCTATAATGTGTTTTGGGACTGGTTGGTGTGATTGGACGGGGTCTCGGGGGCCTCAGGTGGATTTCGGATGGTTAACGGATAAAAATTGGAGTTTGAAGAGGGGCTTCAGCAGCTGGTATCTGGTGTAACCGCACCTGCGAGGTTGTGACTGCAGGTGCGGAGCCGCAGAAACGGCCTGGGAGTCGCAGGAGCGGAAAGGGGCAGCCAAGGGAAGGATCGCAAATCGGTATTGGCCGCATCTGCGCAAGCGCAAAAGCAAGACGGAGGACTGCAGATGCGGACTCGCAGAAGCGGCGAGGAGTCCGCAGGTGCGGAAGTCGCTGTGCAGAATGTTTTAAAAAGCGGGGTTGAGTTCATTTCACCCATTTTTCTCTACTTTGGGGCGATTTTGGAGCTTCTTGAGAGGGGCCTCCACCTAGCAACTTGGAGGTAAGTTAATCCTACCTATTATGTGTTAAATATATTGTTTATGTGTAGATTTTAACATGGAAATTAGTGAAAAACTTGGGGTTTGAGGGAAAACCTAGAAAATTGAAATTCCTGGATTTTGACCATGATTTTGGGCATGAAATTAAGAGTAAATGGTATATTTGAGTTCGTGAGGTTATGGGTAAACTTTATCTTCGAAAAATTTAGGAATCCGGGCACGTGGGCCCGAGGGCAATTTTGTCAACTTTTCGATCGGGGTTAGGAATTGTTATAAATTGGATTGTAATGAGTAATTGAACATATATTAATGGATTTGCATAATTATTAGCTAGTTTTGGAGCATTTAGCATCGATTCGAGTCTTCGGAAGGGCGTGGAATGTCGGTCATGGATCTTCGGGGCGAGGTGAGTCTCCTTTCTAACCTTGCAAGAGGGAATTGTCCCCATAGGTGAGTTAATTGGTTATGTACTCCTATGTGTGGGGGCAACGTACGCACGAGGTGACGAGAGTCTGTGCGTAGCTACTATTTTGCTTAAGTACGGGTAGTTTAGGGCCCCTAAAGCATGCCTGCTTGCAATACTTGCAACCTTGTAGACAAACTTAAAAATGCTTAAAACATATTGCACGTGCAAATGAATTTCTTAAAGGCTAGATATCATTTCTTGACTATTAAAAGAGAAACCTGCCTTTTCCTAAATATCTGCTCCTTGATGACTTATTGATCTGACTGTTTGGATGTGTTTATCTATTATGGAACGGGCCGAATGCCTCGGTAGATTAAATAGAAGCATCTATGGTTCGCGCCATTCGAGCCTCTGGCAGTGCACAGTTTAAATATTTTTGGAACAGGTCGAACGACATCCGCATGATTTGCGCATGCTCGTATTGCTTGCCTTGAGATTTATAGATGTCGATAATTGTTCTCCCCGTCCTGAGATAAATGCTTATATAATGAAATTGAAATCTGGAAATTCCCTATTAATAAAAGAACTGTTTATTTGCCTCACACTATTGAGTTAAAGCCATTTTTATGTATATTCTCGATTCACTACATTATTGGTATATATTATCGGACCACTAGCAAGTGTCGAAGTCGGCCGCTCGTCACTGCTTCTTCGAGATTAGACGGGATACTTGCTGAGTACACGTTGTTTTCGTACTCATGCTACACTTGATGTGCATTTTTGTTGCACAGGCACATGCACTCAAGTCGCCCAGTGGGCGTGGCAGCATGGTTGATACTGAGACTAGGGTGAACTGCACTTCTCGAACGACCCGCAGCCAACAGAGTCTCTTTCAAATTATTATATTTACGCTCTGTCCAATTTGTACTCCGGACAGTTGTTGTATTATATTGCTTCCTAGAGATATTCATGCACTTGTGATACCGGGTTCTGGGATGGTTATGGGATTGTCTAATATTAAATATGTTAAGACATCATCTTATTTTAGTGAATTTCTTCAGTTATTGTTTAATTGTATAAAAGGAACGTTTTCAATAAGTCCTAAAACGAGAAACTACTAGTTATTTAGTGTTCGCTTGCCTAACAATGGTGTCCGATGCTATCACGACCCTTAGTGGATTTTGGGTTGTGACAGTATAATTCGCGAGCGGGGTAATAGATGCATCTATGGTTCGCGCCATTAGACCCTCTGGCAGTGCACAATTTAAATATTTGTTGGATCGGGCCGTACGACCTCGGCATGATTTGCGCATGCTTGTAATGCTTGCTTGATATGTACAAATTGATATTGCCTCCCCTGTCTGAGATAAATTGATAAATAATGGATTATGAATTTGGAGACTTCTAAATATAAAAAGGAATATTTACTTGTTTCTTGACTTACTTGAGTTTACTGCCGTTTTTTATAAATCTATGATTATTCGCATTATTAATATATTATTATTGGACCACTAGTAAGTGTCGAAGTCGACCTCTCGTCTCTACTTCTTCGAGGTTAGACGGGATACTTACTGGGTACACGTTATTTTTGTGCTCATACTACACTTGCTGTGAATTTTTGTTGCACAGGCACATGTATGTCTAGTGGCCTAGTTGGGCGCATCGGCATGGTTGATACGGAGACTTAGGTGAGCTGCACCTCTCGAGACGACACGCAGCCAGCAGAGTCTCCTTCAGAGTATTATAGTGTATCTTCTTTTCTGTCCAATTTGTATTCCGGGCAGTTGTTGTATTATATTATTTCCTAGAAACTGCTCTTGCACTTGTGACACCGGGTTCTGTGATGATTATGGGGTATTCTGTATTAACTTCTAAACATTCTTTTATTTATTTTGAAAGATTATCTTTTACTAGCCAAACTGAAGGAAAATCATAGTTTTCACAATTATTTAAACGAGAATTTAATTAAGTATTTACGGTTGGATTGCCTGACAGCGGTGTCCGGCGCCATCACGACCCATAGTGGATTTTGGGTCGTGACAATTAAACCCAAAATTATCCTAAGAAACAAAAAAGAGAAATTCATGTTATGGACGGACTAATTATTTGAAGTTTGTAATGCTTTATTAGACATTCTAGAAAAACAAAACGTTTAAAAGGGTTGATAAAAAATAATTCTTATTTATATGTCATAGGATTCAAAAATCAAAATCTTACGAAATGTTGTAATAAAAGGTCGTATCAATATATATTTTTTGGGGTCAAAAATAGTAACAGTATTTAACTTTTGTGACCGATATTAGGTTTTTTTATCTTAGCCAATAGTTTCTTAATTAATCCTTTCTTATTATAATTATTCATTTTAATTAAAATATCTTTCATATTAGTTTTTAAATATTTAAGACCTAATTTTTTTTTATTTGAACTATGTAAAGATATTAAGCATTAAATACTTTAAATAAATTCAATTTTAATTAACTAATATAGTTATTTTTTATTTGAAAGATATAACATAATTGAAATCCCTTTAATTCATGTTACAATTAAATATTTCAAACTTGGGATGAGTAATATTAAGAATTTAAATCGACAAAACATAAATTAGTTCCGTTAATGTTAAGGCCAAATAATTAAGTCTAACAATTCAAATCAATTATTTGTCAAATTCGTCATAAATTATAATTATTTTTCAAGCTGACAAAACTCGTAGGATACCTAAATTTATTTTTATAAGAATAATATTGTCACGACCCAAAATCCACTAAGGTTCGTGATGGCGCCGGACACCACTGTCAGGCAAGCCAACTAAAAATACTTAATTAAATTTTTATTTTAATACTCTTGAAATCTATGGTTTTCCTTCAAATTTACCAATTAAAAAGATAATCGCTTCAATTCAAATTAAATGATAAGCAATTAATACAAATACTTCATAACCATCCCAGAACCTGGGGTCACAAGTGCATGAGCAATTTCTAAGAAAAATCAAATAAAGTACAACAGGTGTCCGGAATACAATTGGACAGAAAATAAATAGAATCCTGAGAGAGACTATATTAGTTGCAGGTCGCCTCGAGGAAATACAGCTCACCTAGTCTCCGTGTCAACCATGCTGCTACGCCCACTAGGCCACTAGAGGTGCATGTGCCTGTGCAACAAAATTGCACAGAAGTGTAGTATGAGTACAAAAACAACGTGTACCCGGTAAGTATCCCGCCTAATCTCGAAGAAGTAGAGACGAGATGGCAACTTCGACACTTACTAAAGGTCAAGTAACAATATTATTAATCTGATGACTCACGGATTTATTAAGAACAACAGTAAAATTTAAATGAGTCACTAAATAGGTGAAAGTCCCTTTTTATTTAAAGTCTCCGGATTCATAATCCATAAATTAACAATTATCTCAAGTCGGGAGAGCACACAGCAATATCAATAGATCTCAAGACAAGCAATTCAAACATGCGCAACGCATGCCGAGGTCGTACGGCCCGATCCAACATAAATGTAAAATGTGCACTGCCGAGGGTCGAGCGGCCCGAACCATAGATGCATCTATTACCCCGCTCGCGAATCATACATGCGACGCGGTCAAATGCAAATAAACACGACAATCAGTCAATCATGAATTTATCTGGGAACAATTATCCAAGGAAAAGCCAAATTCTCTTTTAACAATTCAAGAAAACGAGGTTTAATCTTCTTAGAAATTTATTTACCAATTCGATAGGATTTAAGAGATTTAATTGTCAATAAGATCACAGATATTCCAAGTATAGCATGCTATTTGGGTCCTAGACTACCCGGACTTACACATATTAGTAGCTACGCACGGACTCTCGTCACCTCGTGCGTACGTAGCCCCCACAAATAAGAGCACATAACCATTTATTTTACCTATGGGGACAATTCCCTCTTACAAGGTTAGAAAGGAGACTCACCTCGCTCCGAAGATCCATAACCGGCATTCCACGCCCTTCCGAAGACTTGAATCGATGCTAAATACTCCCAAAATAGCCAATGATTATGCAAATTCATTAATATACGATAAACTACTCATATTAATCCAATTATAACAATTCCTAACCCCAATCGAAAAGTTAACCAAAACTCCCTCGGGCCCACGTGCCTGGATTCCAAAATTTTTTGAAGAATAAGTTTACCCATAGCCTCACGAACTCAAATATATAATTTACTCTCAATTCCATACCCAAAATCGTGGTCAAATTCAAAGAATATCAATTTTCTAGGTTTTCCTCAAACCCCCAAACTTCTACCAGTTTACATGCTAAAATCCATACATAATCAATGTATTTAACTCAAGATAGGTGGGGATATCTTACCTTATCATTGATGATGAACATCCCCTCTTGAAACCCTCCAAGAATCGTCCAAGCAAAGAAAATATGAGAGAAAATGGCCAAATCCCGATTTTTAAAACAATCTCTGCCTCCAGCACTTTCCGCACCTGCGGTCACTTGACCGCTCCTGCGGTTCCGCAGGTGCGAGACAGATTGTCGCTTCTGCGGTCCGGGGCTCCCCAGTTCATTCTGCTTCTGCGCCCTCTCTTCCGCAGATGCGGTCCTGCATCTGCGGCAAAATGACTGCATCTGCGCTCCCAGCTCTCATCCACCAAATTCCGCATCTGCGACCATGGGGCCGCTTCTGCGACTCCGCACCTGCGGCCCTAGTCTCGCAAGTGCGGTTACACCAGCAACCAGCAACTTCAACTCTTCTTCAAACTCCGAATTCGATCCATTAACTACCCGGAATCCACCCGAGGCCCCCGGGACCCCAACCAATAATACCGACCAGTCCCAAAACACATTACGGACTTGCTCGAGGCCTCAAATCATATCAAACAACGCTAAAACCATGAATCGACCTCCAATCCAAGCTTTATGAACCTTAGGATTTCAAACTTCTACTTTCGATGTTTAAACCTATCAAATCACGTCCGATTGACTTTAAATTTTGCGCACAAGTCATATTCGACATTACGGACCTAGTCCAACCTACGGAATCGGATTCCGACCCCGATATCAAAAACCTTCAAATTTCTATCTTTAGCCAAATGACCCCAAAATGACCCACGGGCATCCGAATTCACTTCCGATTTCGCTCCCCAACTCCAGAATCACCGTACGGAGCTACTCGCAGACTCGGAATTCCAAACAGACATCAATAACACTGAAATGCATTTCAACCCAAACTTATGAAATTTCCTCCAAAATGCTAACTTCCACAATAGGCGCCAAAACGCTCCCGGGTCATCCACAACCCGATCCGGGCATACGCTAAGTCTGAAATCATCATACAAACCTGCTGGAACCTTCCTGATTCCAATGTCGTTTACTCTGGAATCCAATCCTAGTCAATTCTCTCAACTTAAAGCTTCCGAAATGAGAATTTTCTCTCCAAGTTAAGTCCGAACTTCCGGAAATTTAATTCCGACCATGCATACAAGTCATAATGCCTGAATTGAAGCTGCTCATGGCCTCGAACTGCTGAACGGCGTGCTAGGGCTCAAAACGAGCAGTCGGGTCGTTACATCCTCTCCCACTTAAACATACGTTCGTCCTCGAACGTGCTAGGACTTGTGCTGGGGTTGTCTGGAATCACTGCTTAATACCTCGTGCACCTACCCATGCTACCACAACTCAATTGGGCACATTATCAAATCTAAAGAAACCCTCTTTCATTTAGGCAAATAAGCCTTGGAGCCCAGTTTCAACATCCAAAATTCTGCCATGCCTGCTTTCGACATATGAACACCGTATCAATCACCACACGTTGTACCAAAACATGATTGCACACCCTTGCTGAACTCGCACCATGCACCCCTATCATTCACAAGACCATAATAACACTCTCTGATCATAATAGTTGACATTCCCCGAATCTGATGCTCACAATACACCCCATGACATATATAAGTCCTGTTCCAACTCTCGCAATGCCCCCACGACGGAAGGGATGTGTAGAAATTCATAACCAACTGTCGAATCAACGGTTCATAGGGTCTATACTCCTGTCAAGAACCATCACCTCTTTCTGAACCAAATAATGGTCCTTGCTCCTTAATATACTTCATATATTCAGATTGCACTGATCCTAAGTCCAATGATCTCGTCTCACCCAGTACGAACTGCTCAGGCAATAAGCCACCCCAGACATGGTCAATAATCTCATATGATGCCACAATGTGCCAATAGGCCACCAATTCGAACTCGATACAAAAGGAAGACGAACTCTAAAAACAAATTCCAATTACCCCGCTCACGAATCATACATGCGACACGGGCGTACAACTAATATAAGTTCCTCTCAGGAAAAGAGGAAACAAAACGCACAAAACAGATACGGGGAACTGTACTCAACGTCTCGTTGTTGCGATGTGCAACCCGATCCAAATAACATACCATGGCGGCGTGCCACCCGATCCACACATAGATTTCACATAAGGAAATATACATCGAGCTAAATTTCTCATTACAACAAAATGCCGAATATCGGTCACCAGCACGTTAAGTGCATAATACCATACCTGAGGAGACATATAGTACCATAGGCTACAAAACTCAAGCACAACTGGGGTGCGATATACGATCACCATCTCAAGAGCCATTTAGCTCATGTAACATTGCCTCTACACAAAACCTCAGCACATAAGCAATGCATGAAGCCATCTCACAACTCACACGGCGCAATATATCATTACTTGAAATAATTGAAGACAAAATAACACTCTGACTGCTCTTCCACAAGGAGCGCCTTACTGAAATGAACACATCTGGCCTGATATAAAGCCCATATTCACATTTAAACCCCTCCGTGGACCTCAAGTTGGTTCTGATCGCACTTAACTAGGCTAATGACCTTTCAAAGGTCCATAAATACTCCCTGTTTCCTCATAACACACAAGAACAACCATTATAACCGGAGTAGTCCTCCGATCCACAACCCAATAAATCGAGGCATCCATTCTCAAATTAGCAATATCACCACAATCTTCCTACTTGGTTTAACTCTTCAACCAATCAAGTGACTACATGCCACACTTATACAACCTTCCCGTGACAGATAACGGGTCAGTACATCCAGACCACCGACCGCACTAACGCTAAGGAGCGACCAAGAATCCTTAACCAGGATGCAAAGCCTTTTTCACAAAACACCGATCTCAGGTGACGCTGAAGACAATACCAGCTTACTTTAAACATCGAAACTACTTCCCTGCTCATCCGAGCTTGTGACATCTATGTCAACACCAAACTGCAACCTTGATCCTCACTTCAATTTCCATGCCCCTCACTGCACCCAACACGCCAATATACGATAGAACACGATTGTCATCATAACTCTGGAACCGCTAGTAGTTTAACACTTCATCATATAAAAACCTTTCACTTAACTCACTTTAGGAGAACCATAGCAACACACAGGTAAATTCTCATAACATTAGAATATGCAAATCTCTAAATAGTGGTCTAAGATACCATAGCCCTTCCGGGATCCGCCTACACACAACCAGCCATAACAGTAGAATACTCCTGAATAACATCAATTACCGCGGTCGACAAACCTCACACGTGCCATCACAAATCACTTGCATAACTTGATCACGTTGAAGGAACCGATCACTATCACCAAACTATGGCTAACCAATCCATCTTCTTCCAAATAAATTCTTGGTTGCCTTAGAAATAATAATAACTCCATTCAACACATAACACACTCCATCCGCACTCATCCCGAGTGACCCTGAATCACGAGACCATGGCGTCTCAAACCCCACAAACCATTCCGTACCTCCCGAAGGCTACACTGCAAGTCAAAACATCATAGAACATTCGGTGCCCCTTCTCATAAGCTGCTACCAAGCTTGATTCTTAACCGTACGTACAGGCTCGAAATCACTAGGCACTACGCTTCGCCCTTTTGAATCCACTAGGACCATTGCTGAGAGCCACCCGCCCTGACTTGGCCCCGCATATAATCAATTCTATAAATCTTCTAGCACATGAATACCCCCTCGACGAAGCATTCGGCAGAATCACTTTCCTGGAAATCCGCATCCATACAAGGCATGAATCCCGAATTCTTCCCCAAGTCTGAACATAAGCCAATAAGGCCAATCATAGCACACCTTTAATAATTCCTTTGCTCAATTTACCACTTATGTTCCTTTCCTGTAGCTGAAATAACCAATCAATATGCTAATAATCAAAAACCTCGCAAGTAGTTAACCAGGCAATCCTTAATCATAGGCGGTGGGCTCTCCCACTTAGCCTGAAGCCATTATAACACAAATTTTGGAATTCACCGGGATCCTTTATCTCTTGTTGACATAACCTTGCGCAATCAACCACCAAAATTCTCGGAATCTTTCTATAAAACCCTCTTGTTATACTCTGAACATCAACCACATTTACATGACCGATCTCCTTGCTGTATAGCCAATAGAACCCTTTGCAGAAGCCTCGTCAACCATGCGACCGCCGACCTGCTCACTAGAGATATCCCGCCTGTGGAATCTCCGTGCCGACGTCTTCTAATGCTGCTACACGGGGCGCAATCACCACAACATTAACGACCCATTCTGAGTCCCAGCTCACTCTCTAGCTGCATAAGTCCATTCACCCCTCATGGACATCAATTAAGTGTGCGGCAACATCCTTCCAGTTCAAAGTTAGGTTGTATCCTTCTTCATTCCAAGTAGCTCCTTTCCGTTATATCAAGTCTCCTATCGCATAATAGTCCCTACTTCAAATTAATCTGTAGGCCCAAATCACCGATCACTAAAATCCCCAAATCACTCCAAACTCTCCCACTTTGGCGGAACTCACCCCTTTAGTCGACTACTCGACCTTTACTTCTTATACCTGGCCTTCTAGAAATTTTAACCACCGCCTGGCACTCCCCACATGTCCTTCCTTATCCTTTGTTGCTCAGTTGTTGCCTTAAATAAAATCTATCTTCATGGCACTTGAACCCACAACTGCTGCTAACTTTAAACCTTTCCGAAGATCATCTTTCTCGAACCGTCGACATTAGAAATACTGATTCAATCATGAACTACCGCACCCCGCGATACCTGACAGCTGCATCTTCAATACTATTACACAATATCTTACCCCAAAGGCGAATTGTAGAATATCATAACACCGGCGAACTGAGTACGTTCAATTAGGACAACGACACCTCAGCATAGAAGAAAACTCCACCACGCTCGCAAATACCAAGTCTCGTTACTCCACCAGCCCACATCTGATCATTCTTAGTCTGATTGCCTTTCCCTACTGGGGATAAAATACCGAATCTCTAGATCATGCGCTGAGTAAACCTCTCTTCGAGTCATTTACTGCCACGACACGTAGGTAACATCCTACCATCATATTAGACATTCTAGAAAAACAAAACTCTATTTTTCATATGCAACATCTATTAATTAAGTAGGTAATACTCCCGTTTACATTAATTAGACTCATTCTTCAATGTAAATGCCCTTTCTTTTTCTCTAAGAGGCAAGGTTTGACTTTGGTGATGAGAACTGTAGAAACCACTGTAATTATGCGTAATAACAGGAATACTCTCTTTCTTCTAATTAATATTCTTAAATGTCATTATTGTACACGCTGACCCATATTATTTGTGTGCTAAGGTTTTTTAAAAATGGAGTCAATGCTTACAGAATTATTTAATAGCCTTGATGTAAAATTGCTCTAAATAACTATTTATGTCTCCTTGCACTAAGGCTGTAAGGGTAGATCTGGCAGAAGAGCTATGAAGAACTTCTTGTTTCGAAAACATCAAACATTTGAAAAAACTTAGTATTTTTTAATTTGTCAAAACAACTAATATTTGAGACTGGAGGTAGTATATATATTACGCTCTCTGATCCTTTTAAAATGTCTTTTGGCAGATGCACTAATAAGAAATCATTTACTAGTAGTATTTATCACAAGGGCTATATGATTAAATAATCTTTTAGTTCTCCTCGAACATATTTTTGGATTCTAATATACAATATTATTGAAGAATAGATTTGAAAAAAATTAATATCTTCTTAAATTTTTTTAATGTATACTCAGTTTTTTCGATCAAATTAAATAAGAAGACAGTTAAGAAGGAAACACATCGGAAATGGAATTAACTAAGCAGGAACAAGATCAACTTGATCGCAGCACAAACAAGCCTAAGGATGAGCCTATGCACCCAATGAACTAGCAAGTGCTTTCTTAAACAAGTTATCCTTAGATGATGAAAAAACAAACCCACCAAATCATCCCCATTTCATCCCTATCTCTTCGGATGACAAAGCTAGACTATATAAAAACCGGAACCAATCCGTTATTATTAAAATGCTTGGAAAATAATATCCTACACTAATCTCAAAACGAAACTAAACACTTTATGGCAACCAAATGAAACCTTACAACTAATTGACTTAGGATTCGACTATTATCTTATTAAATTCCTATTTCCCGACAACTATAGCAAAGCACTCCACAAGGGGCCCTAGTTAATTGGATCTCAATATATCACTGTCCGTCAATGGGAGCCTAAATTCAACCCCGCCATAGAATCTTACTGTGGAGACTCAAGGTAAACCTGCTGCAGCGTTCACAGGCTTCGGAGTCACCTTCTGATATTGTACTTGCACTGTTTTATCTCTACTTCGAAGCAGTTGTATTTAAAGGTTTTTCTAGCAAACTGAGTAGAGCTTATGCCTTGTACTACCGGTTTTGGGATTATAAGTTTTGTATGCAGATTTCCATTTCGTATTGGTCAGTTGTTAGTTCAATATGATTATTATTTCAGCAAATGTTAGGCTTACCTAGTCCCTAAGACTAGTTACCATCATGACATCCTACGGAGGGAAAATTGGGATCGTGACAAGTTTGTATCAGAGCTCTAGGTTCATAGGCTCTACGAGTTATAAACGAGTTTAGTAGAGTCTTGCGGATCGGTACAGAGACGTCTGTACTTATCTTCGAGAGGCTATGGAACTATTAGGACAGTTTCACTTCTTTTATTCCTATCGTGCAAGTTTACTGATCCCGGAGTTTGGGCTTTTATCATTCTATTCTCTTACATATAGTGACGACACGAGCTGTAGTTATTGAGGACGGTGTCCCTGGACCAGGTACCGCTAGGGGAAGAGGTAGAGGTCAAAGAGGAGCACGTGTCGTAGCTAGGGCACCTACCAGAGTAGCAGTTGAGGAGCCGCCAGTAGCTCCGGTTGGGGGTCAGGTAACGGAGGTGCCTGGTATTACCCCCAAACTTCAGGAGACTTTAGCACAGTTCCTGAGCATGTTTGGTACATTGGCTCAGGCGAGATTGATTCCGGTTGCACCAGCTACTTCACAGATCACGGGAGGAACTCAGACTCCCGCCGCCCGTACTCCAGAGCAGCGAGTCCACGTTGGTCAGGTTCCAGGTGTCATGGCGACACAACCTGGGGTTCCAATTCAGCCCGTGGTTAGGGCATCAACATCTGAGGAAGAATAGCTTAGACTTGCGAGGCTTAAGAAGTATCACCCTCGTACTTTCAGTAGTTTGTCTTTAGAGGCTGCACATGGTTTTCTAAAAGAGTGCCACCGCATTCTATGCACTATGGGTATTTTGAAGATGAGTGGGGTTGCTTTTACTACGTTCCAGCTTAAGGGAGCGGTATATTAGTGGTGGTGGGCGTATGAGTTGGGTAGCCCGGCCGGTGCAGCTTCACTTGCACGGGCTCTGTTTTTAGAGATGTTTCTGAGAGAGTTTTTCCTTCAGACCCTTCGGGATGCATGGCGCGTGGAGTTTGAGCAGCTGTGCCAGGGCACTATGTCAGTGTCAGAGTATGCCATTAGATTCAATGATTTTTCTAGACATGCACCTTCATTTATCACTACAGTTAGAGAGTGAGTCCGTAGGTTCATTGAGGGGATTAGACATGATATCTAGTTTAACATGGCTCGGGAGTTGGAGTCTGATATCCCATTCAGCAAATGGTGGAGATCGCTCGCCGATTTGAGGGCATATAGGACCAGGAGAGAGAGGACAGGTCGGTCTAGGAGGGAAATAACAGGTAGGGCCTATAATATTTTATGTCCTATTAACATGATGAGAATCAATTTGAGTTGGTAAATAAGTGTATAAGTCTTATGGTAAGAAATTTGGGGTCCAAGGGAAGGCCTAAGTCTAAGTCAAATTAGAAAATTTCATAATAGGCTAAAATTCCAAATGAGTTTGCACAAGTCCCCACTTTGAACGAGCATATCTATATATATATGTTTTATATGATAAACAACCTATCATATGAAAGGTTTTCGAGTCTAGTTTCCAACACTTCAAATCGTTCATCATTTGGACATTCCTACACAAAGTTATGATCAAATTACCAAAGGTTGGAAAAATGCGATCTTGTGTCAAATCTTTGATCGCAAATCTGTCGCATTTTTTATTTGCGATCGCAAATCTGGTCACAAATCAGACCAGTGTTGCCCAATTTTGGGCACCGAGTTTTGCGGCGCGTCTGCGGCCAGCATGCCCATTCTGCGGTCCATTATGCGACCGCAGGCCTGAATTTGGAGGGTTAATCTTCCTATTTTCATGACCCGACCTCATTTTAATAAATAGGCTTAGGGGCTTCATTTGGGGTCATTTTCTACTGATTTTAGAGAGAGGAAAGAACAATATAGAGAGAGAAAGAGGGAACCTAGCATTCCAAATCACCTAATCTTGTTCAAATCTTCAAGAATCAAGGAAGCAAGCCACTAGATTATCATCCATCCGGGTAAGTCCAACTCCTAGAGCTTTAATGCAAGAGTTTAAGAGTTCAAATATATGGTAGGGTTAGGAATAAGCCATGCATGTACACTAGGTTGTAGTATGTGGAATTTTCAACTATTCTTGGGTAGTTTCTTGTTGAAATTAGTTGAGGAAAGAAGGGGTTTCAAGTATAGGACCTTGAAGTCTATTTCACGTGTTAGGTGTTCGATGAAATCCCTAAGAGAGTTGCACCATGGGGGTCTTCCTAATTATTAATCAATTTTTGCTATCTTCCTATAGATTATAATCGCTAGAAGTATCGGGGCATTGCTGTAACTTAAGGAAAGCTCAACAAGGTATGTTGGCTAAACTTTACCTCTCAAAAAATGGAATTCTGTAATGATTCTGTAAGTTTAGGTATAATCGGCTCAAAATTCCTAATTCCCACCCTCCGGGTCACCCCGGATGAACTCATAAAGCTTGACTATTCTGAATGAGCCTTATATGAAAATATAGATGTTTAATATATGGATTCAATATTAAAATGGTATGACTCCGAGTCGTAATTTAAATGAAGACTAGCATACCCATTTGGTTGACGAAGACTTGATGAATTTATTACTCCTAGATGCCCATATGTGTACTAAATGACTTGATTGAGTGTGTTTAGCCGATGATAGACTATAGAGATAACTTCAAAAATGTGGAATCTGCATAAAAGCTCTTTGAGGTATGTATGGCTGACTCCATTCTTCTTAGAATTAAATCATTGGTGTTTGAATACTTGGTACGAGTCCCTTACTTGATCAGATGGAATTGATTACCTAATGTGATATGTTGAAAGGTTTCTGTTCCCTAATTGTTCTATGTGTTACCATGTCACCATGCTACTTGAAAATGTGAATTATGATCCTACATGCTCCTTCTATTATGTGTGCAATTCATTACGTGTTGGTTCCCGTCAATATGGAAGATGATGTTATTGAACGAATAAAAAGGGGAAAAGACTCCAAATGTAACATGAGCCCAAGTGCCAAGAATTATGAAATAAATGATGGAAATAAAATGTGAATTGAGGAATTAACTGAATTGGTTGTGTTTGTGTTTATAGTTTCATTTGCTAATGAACTTGAGATATATGATTTCTAAAATATGTTATACATTGGTAATTGGTGATGATCCTTGAAATTTAAAAGAAGTGAAAGTATGGAATGTGAAACGCGGCCATAGTGCCATGAATAGAGAAACTTGTGAAAGGCCCAAAGAGCAAAGGAAAATGTTGCTATTGTGAGAGGTTGGAAATGTTAATAAAGACTTGTACAACGTGAAAGATTCTGAGATGATTGCATTCCTATATGTGTATATGTGTTACCTTTGTATGCAAATCCATATATTAGAAGTACATATATAATAATATTTTTAGGAGATCGATAGTCACCAAGGTAGGGTAGGTTGAAATAACCTAACCCCGAAACTACACGTGCCGGTGTAGGGTGCATTGTGGAATATTGGGATCAGATTGTTGGTAAATATGGATACGTCGAACCATACGGCACTGTGGTAAGACGGCTTAGCCGATCGGGCCAAGATCGGATGCCATGCCGCACACATGGTGGTAATTTCGTGTTGGAAACTGTGATACCAAATGTGATTGTGGTTACACCTTCAAATAAGGTGGCTTAGCCGATCGGGCCGAGATCGGACTCCGTACCAAGAGTACGGTGGCATTGTGAACAGTGATATCGTGACTTGTGGTATTATCGGTACAAAAGATCTCCCCAAACTAAAATATGCAATACTTTCGCAAATTCGAAAGGAGTTAATTAAATGTTTCAATTGCACATTTGGATAGAATCGATTGAAATTTGCCATTTCTGTGCCTTTCCTTTCCTTGTATAGTTATTCTATTTTGAAAGATGATTTTTAGCTTTACATACTAGTATTATTCGACAGTACTAACATCCTTCTTGCCGGGGACGCTGCATCTTTAATGGATGCAGGTATTTCCATAGTAGGCGGCAGCGATCAGAGATAGCGGTATGTTCCTCCCAGCTAACTTGGTAATTCCCACTTCATTTTGGGGTCCTGTGTTATCTGGTTATTATGTATTATTCATTTGAGGTATAGCCGGAGACTTGTTGTCGGTATTTCCATATTACTCTTCAGTTGTATGTAGAGGCTCCGTAGACAGGTTGTGGGTGGTGTTTGATACTGGAAATTAAATTAGAAGTATTGGTATTTGGCAAATATGTTGTTCATCATCATAACTATAAAAATTGTAGTATTTTGGACATTATGGTTGAAACTGCTAATGGAAATAAAATGGAAGTGTTAATGAAATATTTACAAGGTATGATTAATGGAGTTCATCTCCTCTTTATTCATGAATTAATTTGGGTAGAATTAAACCTAACGGGCTTGCTCAGTCGGGTTTACACGGTTGAGCGTCGGTCGCGCTCCTCGGTTTTTTGGGCGTGACAGTTCTGATGTGATTTCTCGGTGATGGGTTATGACTTATGGCTTAGATGTTCTACCAGTGTGGGAGTTCAGTATGGGTTGTGATTTTGTTGGCAGAATTGAATTAGGGGAAGGTTTTGGTTGGTATGGTGTGTACTCTACATGTGATTCAGAGTTAAGTGTGAGATCCTCGCGGTTTCATGTGATTTGAGTTATTTGAATTGGGATGTGTGCCACAATGGAGTTATATCGTGATGAGATCCTTGCAATTTGTTCATATGTTTTGATTCTTCCTTGTGGAGTTGAATCGTAGTATGGTACTAATAGGGAGTTGTGCCTGTCGGGCTTGCTTAAGAGTTCTTCATATGTTTCCTTGCATGTTCAGTCATATTCATGTTGTGATTATTGGATTTTAGCTTGCGAGGTGTATGCCTAGGAGGCGTTAGATATGACTTGTTTATTCGGGTGAATCGTTATGAGGTCTTCACGTTTCTTGCATCGTTATCAGTGTAGTGGAAGTTGAAATAGGGTTGTAACGGATATGAGGCCAATTGCTGGTACTGATTATGATTACCGGAAGCTATTGTGGTTAGAGATGATGTTTTAGGGCATGTGTGTGATGTGTTATGTCGTTTGGTTGTACTTTGTGGGTGTAGGCATAATTTTTTGCGGCTGGTTGAGTTTGGTACCGTGTGTTGATGTGGGAACTGGGTCTTTTGGGAATGATCGGATGGTGAGAAATGTGGTTCTAAGGTTATCAATATGGGTGAAAGGGATAATCTTCAGTTGAGCTGGTGTTGTCGGGCCTACGTGGATTGGGTGACGTGGGATCACCTGCAGGTGTATGTAAGATGAATACATTCAGTGATTTGATGACTTCTGGATGATTCTTGGCACGTTCGAGGACGAACATTTGTTTACGAGGGGGAGGATGTAACGATACGGTCGTTCGTATTAAGAATTAGCGCCTCGTTTGGTGGAAAAAGGTCTCGAGAAGATCCGTATTATGTGTTATGACTTGCGTGTGTGGCCGAGTTTGGTTTTTGGATGATTCGGGGTCAATCTAGAAGAAGGATTCTTGTTTTAGAAATTTAAGTGGTAAGAGTTGATCGGAGTTTTGACTTTTATGTATAGGACTCCAAAATGGCATTTTGATGATTCCAAAGGCTTCGTATGATGATTTTGGATTTAGGCGTGCGTCCGGATTTGGAATTGGATGTCCGTAGAGTAAATTGAAGCATTTCGGCGAAAATTGGAAAGTTGAAGGTTTGGAAGGTTGAGAGGTTTGACCGAGAGTTGACTTTTGGTATATCCGGGTCGGAATGCAATTTCGAGAGTTGGATTAGCTCTGCTATGTCATTTGGGACTTTCATACAAAATTTGACGTCGTTCCGGGTTGATTTGATACCGGCGCGACTTGTAGAAGTTGAAAGTTCATAAGTTCATTATGTTCGATTTGAGGTGTGATTCATAATTTCGATGTTATTTGATGTGATTTTAGGCCTTGAGTAGGTCCATTTTGTGCTACGGGACTTGTTGGTATATTCGGACGAGGTCCCGAGTGGCTTGGGTGAGTTTCGGATAAGTTTAGGTTGTTTTGCGCTTGTTTTTATGCTTCGGCATCGTTTCTTCAAGCATAAATGGTTCTACATTAAGCAAACGAGCTCCGAATTCAGTTTTTATTGAATCATTAGATCCGTATCATAATTATGGAGCCATATAAAAAAGAATCGTCAAATTTGGACATCGTATGAGAGAGTTATGCTCATTTTCGTATCGAGGAGACTGCTGGTTTCTGGTGTAGTCGCAATTGCGAATATTTTTTATCGCAATTGCAATGCCCAGTTCGCAATTGCGATCAATTTTATCGCAATTGTGACATTTTCCAGCTCTGTTCTTGTTTGCAATTGCGAAGGCTTCTTCGCTTTTGCGAGGGTTCGTAATTTCGAACCCTGGATCGCAAATGCGACATCTGCAGCTTGTTTTTAGCTGTGTAATTCGGGGTTTTGCATCATTTTGTGATATTTTTGAACCCTAGGTCCGAGAGAGGGCGATTTTGAGAGAGGAATTTCATCTAAAATCATTGGGTAAGTGCCCTTGTTCAATTTCTATGTATATTTCATGATTTTATTTGAGTTTTAACATCAAAATGGTGAGAATCAAAGTGAAAATAAATGAGAAATTTTGAAGAAATCTTTCAAAATGTAAAATGATGATTTGAGGAACGAATTAGTATCGGAATTTGATAATTTTGGTATGGTTGAACTCGTATCGGAATGGGTATTCGGGTTTTGTATATTTTATCGGGTTCCGAGGTGCCAACCTGGGGGTTGACTTTTGGGTTGACTTTATAGTTTTTGTTAAAGATCGAAGCTTTATTATCCGGAATTATTTTCTATGAGTTTTATTTATGGATTGAAGTTATTTTGGTTAGATTTGAGCCGTCTAGAGGTTGTTTCACTTGTGAGGGCCATTTTAGAGTATCGGCCTAACTTCTTTGAGGTAAGTATCTTGCCTAACTTTTTGTAAGGGAACTACCCGTTAGGATCTGAGTCTTTGGTGCTAATTATGTCGTGTGAAATCCGTGTACGCGAGGTGATGAGTACGTGCTCGGGATTATTTGTGGAAAGTTAACCATCTACGGCTCTTAGGTTCTTATTCTTATCAGATATGAAGTTGTTTAGTTATGTTAAGTTCTCTATTTACTAGTTTCACCTCTACGTATCTTAATTGGAATTAATTGCTTCATGTTCCACTCTTATTGCCTATTTGACTCTTGTGTGCCTCAACTGAAGTGTTGCCTTTTTTATTGTCATGCTAACCTTTCATAATTTCTTATCCGTAATTGAAATTATTATTATCGCTTCTGTAATTGTCTATCCTTAATTGAGGTTATTATTATCCTTTTCATAAGTTCCTTATCCTTAATTGAATTTTTTGTATCTCTTTCGTAATTCCTCAACCCTAAATGAAGTTCAGTTATCTGTTATCATAGTTGACTTATCCTTATTTGGAATTATTGACTTATGTTATCTCCCTTGTTGTCGAATTACACTTTTGTGGAATCATTTGTTACATATTATTTCTCCCTTGGTGAGCGATTCTTATTGAGACTAGTATTCTCTATTGTGTTTATTCTTTATGAGCTCGTTATATCACTTCTTTGTGTTTCAAAGCTCTTGAGTTGATTTACTTGTCGTATTCTCGTGTTATTGTGTTGTTGTTGTGCTCAGTTTGTTGAGCCGAGGTCTATGCGCGGTGGTGATATTGACATTGTTTAGAGAAAATGTTGTGGAATATGGGCACATGTTGTGAAGGTCATCTATTGTGTTATTGTGTTTTTGGCACGTTATATTGTTGGGAGAATTTGTTTAGGTGTTTGCACAAGGTTTCTGCCATGCTATTGTTATTATTGATGTTGCACATGCGGCGTGACAAGGCAGGCAATATCTGTGTGTTTGCGCATGTGACGAGACAAGGTAGGAACATTTCTATGAGCGTGCAGCGAGACAAGGTGGGCATTTACTTTATTATTGCTCACGTGGTGAGACAAGGTGGGCTATGTCGGGAATTGATTTGTTATCATTTGTGATGGCCTGGGGGCATTGTTGTTGTTGACATTTGTGTAGTGGCGTGCCTAACTTGTGTGAGTTTTACCTTGTGCAAAATTGAGGGAATTATTTCTTATATGCCGTTCATTTGCTCTACTTTTACTCGTTGGCCTGAACTGTGATAGAACACTTGCACAAGCATACACGTAATAAACCACCCCTATCGGTTTAAGTAGATGGACCCCGATGTTATTGATCATTCATACATATATACACTCATCTACTTGCCTTCTATGTTAGAATTGTTCTATTGGCACGCGAGTCGTCCGTGCAGTTACCAGTTGTAATAAGGGCGCGAGATGCCAAGTGACTAGGTTCACGAATTGGGACCCGTGAATTGTGACTATTTTGACGTTTGGTACCTCGTGGAGATTATGGGATCAACCTGGTGTGAAAGCGGATATTCTTATCGAGTTGTTACTTGTTTTTCCTTTATTTGTTTTCACCAAATTTAAACTGTGTTCAGTCTACTCTACTATTTATTACTTGTTGTGTCCCGCTGCTAATTGTTGCTTCTATTTCCTTCTGCAAGTACCGTATTATTGTTGTCATTATGTGCAGCTTTGTAGAGATATCTTACTCTTTTAGTTCTATAGCTATGTGTCCACGTTATTTAGTGCAGTAGGTGTCTTGACTTTCCCTCGTCACTACTCCAATGAGGTTAGTCTTGATACTTACTGGGTACCGCTATGGTGTACTCATACTACGCTTCTGCACATTTTTGTGTAGGTCCAGGTATTCGAAGTCAGTCGATCGCTACCTAGCTGTTCGGATCTTGCTGTGGAGACTCAAGGTAAACCTGCTGCTGCGTTCGCAGGCTTCGGAGTCACCTTCTGATATTGTACTTGCACTATTTTATCTCTATTTCGAAACAGTTGTATTTAGAGGTTTTTCTAGCAAACTCAATAGAGCTTATGACTTGTACTACCAGTTTTGGGATTGTAAGTTTTGTATGGAGATTTCTATTTCGTATTGGTCAGTCTTTAGTTAAATATGGTTATTATTTCAGAAAATGGTAGGCTTACCTAGTCCCTAAGTCTAGGTGCCATCACGACATCCTGCGGAGGAAAAATTGGGATCGTGACACCAACTGCCACCATGCTTTCCAAAAGAAATATACCTTATGCAAAATATGTCACCAACAGCTAGAAGACATTCCACATATCTTTCTCTCCTGTACTAATGCTACTAGACTATGGCAACATTTCAATATACAAATTATTCCTCAAGATTTCCTAACATGGTTACGCATGCAATGCACCTCCCCTAAATTAATACACGTAACTTCTCACATTTCCATACCCTCCTCCGTACTTATACCTCTAATCCTATGGTAACTACAATGTTTATGATAACACTGCTCTCCCAGTCCACACCCCCTCTCTCATCTATCTAGCAACACAAATATACTATCTCAAATGTACCCCCGCTCTTAAACTTGGTAAACGTCTTCACTCCATCGCTTGGGCACCTCCACCACCACGGCACTATAAGCATAATCTTGATGGTGCTTTTGATCCTGCGACCAACACATGAGGTGGTGCTGGAGAGGTATTTAGAGATCACACAGGCATCTGGATCACTGGGTTCAGTAACCATCTCCAAGTCACTGATGTACTTTATGCCGAACTATTTGCCCTCTACCATGGGCTAACCATTGCACTATCTCGCAAATTTCATCCATTATTGGTCGAAACAGACTCATAGGTATTGATCCAACTAATTGATAAGGACACTCCCAAATACTCACATCTAATTCATGCATGCAGGTTGATACTACATGAGCTTCAGATACAGCAGCTTCTCCACACCTTCGGGAGGGTAACACAGTGGCAGATGCTCTAGAAAAATATGGAAGATCACTCAGTCAATCTACTCTTTAGCATGTTCAAATTTTTGACCACCCGAGTAATACATACTAAATAGGCACAGTTACTTGAGGGGCCTTCAATCAACATCAATAATAATATAGCTGAACAAATAGAGAAAATACTATGGCAAATCTATATTAACATAATAGGAAAATCATCCTCCAATAGGTTCCACCAAAACCCTAGATTAGGAATTTTAGCTATGCATAATTGTTTTCACAATCACAACACAAGAATTCATCATAATGATAAAAAAGGGAAGAAGAAAGATAAAAACTCGTTTCCGAATATTCCGTCCCGCTCCTTGCTTGTTCTTGCCTTCAAACTCCTTCTAAAAACCAAGATACCCTCTTTTTAGGTGAGCTAGGCTTTATATAGGTCATGGAAAGTCGCCTATGGAATTACAATTTTAGCCCTGAAATAATTTTTCTCGGAGGGACATGTGCGGCCACGCACCTGGGCAGGTGACCGCACATCTGGCCACGCACTTTGTCCAATTTGTGCCTGATTTGCGCGGTCAGTGCGCGGCCGCGCACTTGGGCCATTTTCTACACTCTTCTTCGTTCTTCTTTTTAAGTTCGCTAACCTCCTTTGATCCTCTAACAAACTCCCCATTTATTCCATAAGCTTTTACTTGGCCTTCAACGCTCCATATTAGCTCGAAACGCTCCTTAACCTCATTGTAGCCCGAAATTGCTCCTGCAAAGCATAAAATACTCAATTAGAGAAATTTACTACCATTTAACGCTCAAACATAGTAAAGTGCAGCCAATTGAGAGTGCAAATAGTGGCTAAAACACATAGTTATAGCCTACTATCATCACCCAAATAGCATCGAACTTCCTCGAAGTCCGTGGGAGCCCAACTACGAAATCCATGGTGATCCGCTCCTACTTCCACTCTAGAATCTCTATCTTCTGAAGCAAGCCACCCGGTCTCTGATGCCAATATTTCACCTGCTGACAGTTGAGACACCCAGCTACAAATGCAACTATATCTTTCTTCATTCTCCTCCACCAATAGTGTTGTCTCAAATCCTGATACATCTTCGCGACACCCGGATGGATGGAATAACGCGAACTACGGGCCTCTTCAAGAATCAACTCTCGTAGCCCATCCACAATAGGCACACATATCCGGCCCTGCATCCTCAATGCCCCATCATCACCAATAGTCACATCTCTGGCATCACCGTGCTGAAGCATGTCCTTGAGGACAAGCAAATGTGGATCATCATATTGGCGCTCTCTGATGTGATCGAATAAGGAAGACTGAAAAACCATACAAGCTAGGACCCAACTGGGATCCAAAATATCCATTCTCACAAACCGATTGGCCAAGGCCTGAACATTAACTGCAAGGGGTCTCACCAACAGGAAGGAATGCAAGATTACCCATACTCACTGGCTTTCTGCGCAAGGCATCAGCCACCACATTGGCCTTTCCTGGATGGTACAAAATGGTAATATCATAGTCCTTTAGTAGCTCCAACCATCTCCGCTGCCTCAAATTGAGATCCTTCTGCTTGAACAAGTGCTGGAGACTACGATGATCAGTAAACACCTCACAAGACACACCATATAGATAATTCCTCCAAATCATCAACGCGTGAACAATGGCAGCCAACTCCAAATCATGAACATGGTAGTGCTTCTCATGGGTCTTCAACTGACGCGAAGCATAAGCAATCACTCTACCCTCATGCATCAAAACAAACCCAACGCCGACCCGATAAGCATCAGAATATACTGTATAAAAGCCTGAAGCTGATAGCAGAAACACTGGAGCCATGGTCAAGGCAGTCTTGAGCTTCTGAAAGCTCGCCTCACACTCATCCAACCACCTGAAAGGAGCACCATTTTGGGTCAATTTGGTCAAGGGCGATGCAATAGACGAGAAACCCTGAATGAACCGACGGTAGTAGCCAGCCAAACCAACAAAGCTCCGAATCTCTATGGCTGAGGACGGTCTGGGCCAACTCTGAATCGCGCCTATCTTCTTCGGATCAACTTGAATACCCTTGTTGGACACCACGTGTCTCAAGAATGCTACTTAACTGAGCCAAAACTCACACTTGGAGAACTTAGCATAAAGCTTCTCCTCCCTCAACCGCTGTAATACAGCTCTCAAATGCTCGGCGTACTCCTCCTAGCTACGAGAGTACACCAGGATATCATCAATGAATACAATAACGAACGAGTCGAGATAAGGCCGAAACACAATGTTCATCAAATGCATGAACGTTGTTAGGGCGTTGGTCCGCCCAAAAGACATCACGAGGAACTCACAATGGCTATAACGGGTCCTGAAAGCGTTCCCTGATTTTCAACTGGTGATACCCTGACCTCAAATCAATCTTGGAGAACACCCTCGCTCCCTGAAGCTGGTCGAATAAATCATCAATACGAAGCAGGGGATACTTGTTCTTGATTGTGACTTTGTTTAATTGTCTGTAATCAATGCACATTCTCATAGTGCCATCCTTCTTCTTCACAAATAAAACTGGTGCACCCCAAGGTGACACACTAGGCCGAATAAACCCTTTATCAATGAGTTCCTGAGGCTGCTCCTTCAATTCATTTAACTCCACCGGTGCCATGCAATATGGTGGAATAGAAATGGTCTGAGTGCCCGGCACCAAATCAAAACTGAATCCCTGTCTGGCGGCATGCCCGACAGGTCTGCAAGAAACACATCCGAAAAATCTCGCACCATTGGAACTGAATCAATAGTAGGAGTCTCTACACTGACATCCCTCACAACGACCAAATAAGAAACACAACCCTTCCCAACCATCCGTTGGGCCTTCAAGAACGAAATCACTCTATTGGGAACATAATCCAATGAACCTCGCCACTCAATCCGTGACAACCCCGGCATAGACAACATCACCGTCTTAGCGTGACAGTCCAGAATAGCATGATACGGAGACAACTAATCCATGCTCAATCTCACATCAAAATCAACCATGCTAAGCAGCAATAGATCAACTCTAGTCTTTATTCCCCCAATTGTCATTACACACGACCGGTATACACGGTCCACACAATAGTATCGCCCACCGGTGTAGATACACGAATAGATGAAACTAGGGAATCACGGGGCATGTCAAGATAATGAGCAAAATATGACGACACGTATGAATAGGTGGAACCAAGGTCAAATAATACAGAAGCATCTCGATGACATATGGAGATAATACTTGTGGTCACTATGTCTGAAGCAATGGCATCTGGTCAGGAAGGGAGTGCATAAAAATAGTCCTGGCCACCACCTGATCGACCTCCCCTTCTAGGGTAACCCCTAGCTGACTGAGCTCCACCCCAAGCTGGTTGGGCGGACGGTGAAGTAAATGGTGCTGAAGTCGAAGGCTGACCCGTCTGTTGTTGAGCTGGACCTCCCACTAGGCGGGGAAATTACCTCCTGATATGACCAAACTCTCCACACTCGTAGCAACTCCCCGGTGCTGGTGGTGGGGACTGAAGGGAGCCCCGAGCACCATGATAACTTGTAGAAAAACCTGGCATGGATGAACCCTGAGTTGATGGTGCATGAGTCGAACTCTGAGATGGGAGGGCACTAAGAGATGAGTGGCCCTGATGTGAACTGTGAGGACCATGGCCAGATGATGCACCACGATGGACTGGGCGAGCCGTCTAAGCATGCCTGTAAAGATGACCTCTGCCATGGTGAAACTGACCTCCAGAAGGAACACCACCAAAACTACCTGATCCCCGAGGCCTCTTGGCCTCCCTCTCAACTCGCTCCTGGCGGCGAACAGACTCTATCTCCTGGGAAATGTCAACAACCCCCTCAAAAGTAGCATTGCTCACCCTCTCTCTAGTCATAAGCACTCGTAACTAAAATGTGAGGCCATAAACGAACCTCCTAATCCTCTCCCTATCTGTGGGAACCAACGAAACAGCATGACGGGCTAACTCAGAAAATCTCATCTCATACTACGTGACAGTCATGTCATCCTAACGAAACTTCTCAAACTGCATGCGCAGCTCCTCTCTGCGAGACTGCGGCACATACTTCTCCAGGAAGAGAACGGAGAATTGCATCCATGTAAGTGGCACTACGCCAACCGGCCTACACCTCTCATATGCCTCGCACCAAGTGAAGGCAGCTCCGATGAACTGAAAAGTAGTGAACGAGACCCTACAGGTCTCTAGAATACATGTTGTACGGAAATCCTCTAACACTTGTCCAAGAACC